>NC_063188.1:80430639-80479693 GCF_023159225.1 Perognathus longimembris pacificus | reverse complement strand
ATCTTCCTCATAAGTAGGCAAGGCACAATTAGTAAAAGGCAAAAAATTGCTGCTAGCAGATCTAAGAGAGGTATAAACTAGGGAGTAATCCATCCAATTAGGTTCCATTTTCCCTTTTCCTCTTGGATCTTCTGCAAACTCTCTGTGATATTTGATTTCCTCTCAGGTGGTATAGCTGTTATAGATCAGATTAAAACAGTGCATGTTCTTTAACTCCTCACATCCCTGGCTTATCTCTGCTCCTGCTGTTCTTGGTTTAACAGCGTGATGGTGGAAGAAGTATAGTTAGTATTTTTTGCCACTATACATGCCAGGTGCATGACACCTTTATAGGCTCCGACTACCAGTCCTAGTATCCAAACCAGAAAAAAAAGTGAGGGCATGTTATTCTACCTTGGAGGTAGTACAATGGCCAAGAGTTAAACAGCAATGGGAATTATGGGAATGGACAGAAATGTAATTTTTTTTTTATTGGCCAACTGATATATAGAGCGGTTACAGTTTCATACTTTAGGCACTAGATACATTTCTTGTGCTGTGTGTTACCTCCTCCCTCATTCCCCCCTCTCCCTTTCCCTTTTCCACCATGAGTTGTTCAGTAGATTTACACTAAACAGTTTTGCAAGTATTGCTTTTGTAATCATTTGTCTTTTTTACCCTGTGTATCTCAATTTTGGTATTCCCTTTGTTTCCTAGTTCTAATACCTGTATACATGACTTCCAATGTACTCAGATAGGATACAGAGATAGTGAAGGTACGACCACAGGAAGGGGATACAAGAGGATCATCAATAATAGAAGCTACGGTTTCACATCGCATGTTGAAAGTAATTACAACAGTGATATAACAGTCATTTCCATAACATGGAGTTCACTTCACTTAGCATCATCTTTTGTGTTCATAAGGGTATAGCTATTGGGCTCTTGTGATCCTCTGCTGTGACTTGCCTAAACCTGTGCTAATTATTCCCTAGGAAATGAGAATGGCCAAGAGACATATGAAAAAGTGCTCTACATCACTGGCCATAAAAGAAATGCAAATCAAAACAACATTGAGATTCCATCTCACCCCAGTAAGAATGTCCTATATCAAGAAAACTAACAATAACAATTGTTGGAGGGGATGTGGCCAAAAGGGAACCCTACTTCATTGTTGGTGGGAATGTAAACTGGTTCAGCCACTCTGGCAAGCAGTATGGAGATTCCTCAGAAGGCTAAACATAGAGCCCCCCTATGAACCAGCAGCCCCACTTTTGGGTATCTATCCAAAAGACCACAAACAAGAACACACTAAAGCCACCAGCACAACAATGTTCATCGCAGCACAATTTGTCATAGCTAGAATTTGGAACCAACCCAGATGCCCCTCAGTAGACGAATGGATCAGGAAAATGTGGTACATATACACAATGGAGTTTTATGCCTCTATCAGAAAGAATGACAGTGTCCCATTTGTAAGGAAATGGAAGGACTTGGAAAAAATTATACTAAGTGAAGTGAGCCAGACCCAAATAAACATGGACAGGAATGTAATTAAAGATATAACTTTCACAAGTGAAGAACCAGCCAGTTGGTAGGCAGACATGGCTTGTTGTGTATAAAATGGGTTTGTAATTAGCACAAGTAAAATAACCCCTTTTCAGTCATTTACATTTGTGAGTGCAGTTTTTAATTTGAGCAAAGGTGTTTTCTCGGATTATAACCTGGGTGGTGAATAATAAAAGTGTGTCTGGGGCCTTTTTATAAGAGCGTGTTCCCCAACTATAAGAATCAGCATAAGTAATAGGTTTATTAATTTGGCTGGAGGAGAAAATAGTTAAATTTTGTTTATCTAGTGTGGGTTTGTATACTGGGAGTAAGCAAGATCCAATTACATGCCCTAATTGTAATTCTTGCTTTAGACAAAAGTTATATCTGTTTTAGTAATTTGGGCTAGGCACAGCCAGATATTGTAGTATATGCAGTTCCAGCAGGATTGTGGGGAGGATCCTTCATGTTGTAGTGCACAAGTGCTTAGGGGAAGCAAGCAGAAAATTACAGCCCAGTACAGTAAGGAATTTACAGCCATTGTAGGAAACACCTTTGTAGAAAGCATAAGAGAGAGAAGAAGATATAGAAGATATGGTATCCCAGGCTTACCAATACCCAATGAGACCAAGGCCAGTCTGGTGGGGCTGCTGTTCCTAGAGCCACACCCAGGAAAAACACAGATTATTACTATACCAGAGTTGACTAAGGGTGTGACTGTTATGAAGATGTTACTTGTTCACAGTGGAGTCTCCTGTGAAGTGGGTAGGTATTTCCACACCTACTTTTCTACTATAATGAGAGCTGTAGTTGCCCAGAGGAACTGGGTACTCGTGCCATGCTTCCAACACAGCTTTTTGCTGGCTAATTAGAGATGAAGTCTCTTGGACTTTCCTTATTAGAGTGGCTTTAAATTATTCTTCAAGTGTCAGCCTCCTGAGTAGCTGGTGGCATGAGCCACCTGCAGCCAGGGGAAAACTTTTGTTTTTAGATCGGCATTTTTGAAACATAATTTAGACAAAGTGGATGTGTCCTTGGATCTTGAATAGTTCCCTTTTCTTTTCCCTCCTCCTTTGTGCATTCTGTTTACTGGGAGAAAAACAAAATGTCCTGGTTATTTTCTTATTATGCTACAAGATCAATGAGATTAGGAACTTCCATTTTAGCCTTGAGAACTGTTCCCAACACCTACAGACGCATCGTTGACTTTCACTGATTGATGTTAATATTAATCACTGTGTTTTGTCTTTGCAGGTTGACCTGAAAGACTACATGTTCAGTGGGCTGAAGAATGAAACAGTAGGTCGTTTACCTGGAAAGGTGGCAGGACAACAGTTTCTCATTCAAGACTGTGAGAACTGTAATATCTATGTTTTCGATCACAGTGCTACAGTTACCATTGATGATTGTATTAACTGTGTCATTTTTCTGGGGCCGGTGAAAACCAGTGTGTTTTTCCGGAATTGCCGAGATTGTAGGTGTCTGTTAGCCTGCCAACAATTCCGTGTGAGAGATTGTAGAAAGTTGGACATCTTTCTGTGCTGTGCTACTCAACCTATCATCGAGTCTTCTACAAACATCAAGTTTGGCTGTTTTCAGTGGTACTACCCTGAATTAGCTTTCCAGTTTAAAGATGCAGGGCTGAGTATCTTCAATAATACGTGGAGTAACATTCACGACTTTACCCCTGTGGCAGGAGAGCTCAACTGGAGCCTTCTTCCAGAAAATGCCATGGTCCAGGACTTTGTTCCTGTTCCTACAACAGAAGAGTTCAAAGCTGTTCGAGTTTCCACAGAAGCCAATAGAAGCATCGTTCCAATATCCCGGGGTCAGAGACAGAAGAACAGCGATGAATCATGTTTGGTGGTGTTATTTGCTGGTGATTATACTACTGCAAATGCCAGGAAATTAATTGATGAGGTAAGGAGAAAGAGAAGAGAAACAGACATGGAAGTGGATAGAAACATGACATTCCAGAGAACATTTATTCTTTCTAAATGGCCTGTTAGAAATATTGGTAACCCTTCTGACTCCTCATCCTACAAGACTTGTCTGGAAGCAGGATACTTGGGCTTCAAAATACTTTCCCAAAGCAGCTTTTGAAAAACAGAATTCCATTCAATAATTAGTGATTATGTGCAAGTTACTAAATATATTTCAGTGATGATGTGATGCCTATTTGTTACCCGCATATTGTGTGTGTGTGTGTGTGTGTGTGTGTGTGTGTGTGTGTGCATGTGCACGCATGCGCACATGTGCTGGTCTTGGGGC
This sequence comes from Perognathus longimembris pacificus, assembly GCF_023159225.1. Taxonomy (NCBI): domain Eukaryota; kingdom Metazoa; phylum Chordata; class Mammalia; order Rodentia; family Heteromyidae; genus Perognathus; species Perognathus longimembris. Next base: position 80,475,895 of record NC_063188.1, on the reverse strand, counting down.
TTGAACTGAGGGCCTAGATGCTGTCCCTTAGCTTTTTCTGCTCATGCCTGGCATTCTACCATTTGAGTCACAGCTCCACTTCCAGCTTTTTACTGGATAAGTTGAGATAAAGGTCTAATAGATTTGTCCGTCCCAGCTGGCTTCAAACCAGGATCATCAGACCTCAGTTCTACTGAGTAGCTAAGATTACAGGCCTGAACTGCCACTGCCCACCTTTGTTTATCTGACAGATAGCTTATAATCAATTGCATCTTGGAAATAATGAAAAATTAATATTGTCAGAAATGGAAACATATAGACAAAATTCTCTGCCCCCTAAGACTTTTCATTCTCTATAAAGAAGGATTTTCAGAGAAGCTCATAACAACAGTACTAGAAAGTAAAGCATGGATTTTTATAATAATTTACTAGGAAAATGCCTTTGGCAGTTTGGCTGCTTGAAGGATGGAAACTGAATGCAGGATGCAGTTTTTGACGAAGTTATGTGAGCATTGTCCCCTCTGTGCTATTCACTTTCTATTTTCATGTTGCTGTGGACCTGAGGTTAGAACAAAAGAATGAGAGGGAGTCAGAATGGTAACATTTACAGGACTATGAGTAAAAGCTCTTAGGAAGCTCATGATTAGAGAAGAGTTCTCTGTCTAGCAACTTATGCCTGAAAAATAATCCATACTGGCTCTACCAGCATCAGTTCCTTTGTTGGTGGGTGTTGTGGTCAGAGGCGGCGGTAGGACCAGGCGGTAGGACTGGCTCTTAACCAGGATTTCTTCAGTAAAAATCTTTTTAAAGTTAAAATCAAGCTTCCAAAAGAAATAAATGGAAAACATATTGAGTTTCTTTTCGATGGTATTTAATTTTGTTATTTTGTTAGTTTTATCAGTTTGTTTTTGCAGTACTGGGGGTTGAAAACTTGTTGAATAGGTGCTATACCAAATTAAACTACACTCTCCAGCCCTTTTTACTTATTTGGGGGCTAAGATTATTATTTTTTTTTTTGCCGTGGCTGGCCTGGACTAAAATTCTTCTGTTAGTATGTCCTTCATAGATAAGATGATAAGTACACACTACCATGTCCAGCTATTGGTTGAAATGGGAGTTCTTCTAACTTCTTGCCCAGGATGGCCTTGAAACTCAACTTGCTGATCTCTGCCTCTCAAGTAGCTCAGATTATAGATGTGAACCACTTCACCTAGCTTGAAGGGACTTAAAAAAATTTGGGCCAGGTGCCAATGGCTCACACCTGTAATCCTAGCTACTCAGGAGGATGAGATCTGAGAACTGTGGCTCGAAATCAGTACAAGCAGAAGAGTCTATGAGATGCTTTTCTCCACTTAAACAGCAAAAAGCCAGAAGTGGAGCTGTGGCTCAAGTGGTAGAGTACTAGAATTGTGCAAAAAAGCTCAGAGACAGCTCCCAGGCACTGAGTTTGAAACCTAAGACTGGCACACATACATACATAAACACACACACAGATATGGAACATCTTAAAAGGAAAGATTTGAGGAAAAGTAAAAATGGCTACCTCTTTAAAGGTGTGCATCTATAGTACAGAAATCTCCATATCTCAAATCTATGAAGAGTATCTCAGGTACTGTTTTCAAAACCACAAAAGTCAAATACTTTGATATTTCCTTTTGTGATTATGCAGGTCTCATAATAGTTTGCCATGAAAAATCTGGCAAAATATACAAAAATGAATTTCTGGCCCTTGAGCTATATAATGAGATGTTAATTCAATAACTAAGAAGTAAATATTTTCATTATACTGGTAGGGAGTTTTTAAAAAAATCTACATGTTTTCAAAAATATTTCAGGAGATTAATTACTCCAGTTAAATTCTTTTTCTGGTAGATAATTAGGAATGGACATAAAATATTTAACACATTTAATAGAAAAAACTATGAGGACAGTTTCTCTTTATGGGCCATCAGACATTCTTCATTTGGCCTTTGATGTGTGATGTGTGAAAATATAAATACCCCACAGTAAAAATAGTAACGGTGAACACTTATAATAGTGTTTACTATATGACAGTCACTGTGGTAAGAACTTAAATGGATTCACTCAATGTTGAAAACAACCTCATGAATTCAATGTACCACTTACAGAGAAAAAATAAACCACAGAGAGTGCAATTAACTCACAAAGGGTTATGAGGCTTGTAAACAGCAGTGTGCAGATTCACATCCAGGCAGTCTGGCTGTGTCATCCTGCCTTGACCTTGAACATGGGCCCATCATGCTGTCTCAATGGTGAAGGAATAGCTAGGGAAACCAGGCTCCATATCCAATTAACCAGGTAAATGTTGGATGAGAGGGGTGGCTAAGATGAACATTATTACATAATATTTTTCTATTGTCTTATAATATGTGTTATATTTAATAAATGCTGATGAATATAATGAAATTATTTTATCTCGGAGATGTACCATCATCATTTATTTAACTATGCTGCTCTCATTAGACATTTGCATTATCACCAAAGTAAAGCTTCCATCTCATAGTTTCATTGAAAACATTGGTTTTGTGCTAAATTGAGGAATATTCACACTTATTTGATCTTTTTGAGACAAGTCTTCCTATGTAGCCCAGCCAGGCCTAGAACTTGTGATCCTCTTGTCTTAGAATGAATGCTAGGACTGTAGGCATGTACCATCATGCCCAGGCCTATTTGAATCAATCTGAGCAGTAGGGGGAGTGTCCTGGGGCTTGAACTCGAGGCCTGGGCCTATCTCTCAGGTTTTATGCTGAAGGCTGGCTCTCTATGACTTGAAGCACAACTCCACTTCTGGCTATTTGGCAGCTAATTGGATATAAGAATCTCATAGACTTTCCTGACTAGACTGGTTTTGAGCTGCGATCCTTAAACCATATCCTCTAGGGTTACAGGCATGAGCCACCGATGCACAACCTTATAGAGCCAATTCTTAACCAGAGGTAGCCAGCTGGAAGAATCTTGGATATGTGAGAATGTGTTACAGTCAATGCACTGAATTAGAATCATAACTAAATAAAACTCAGGGTGCTATGTTGAATTTTGTACAGAAAGGTACTTAAATAGGAAGATATTGCTTTTGTTGTTCATTTAAAAATCTCAATGAAATTTTTATTTTCTACAGATAGTTGGTAAAGGCTTTTCCCTAGTTCAAACAAAGGAAGTTTCCATGAAACCCGAGGATGCTCAAAAGGTTTTTCAAGAGAAAGCGTCTGATTTCCTTCCTCTTCTGAACAAAGGTACCTTTTGGATAATTGGTTTACTTCTGTGGTTATCAACATGTTGATTCAATTTCTGTTGTTACTATTTCTCTATATCATCTTCTCTATATCATTTGTTCTATTACTGATTTAAAATGTCAAATTTTCACATGACTCAGAAGTCATGCGGCTGGGAATATGGCCGAGTGACAAGAGTGCTTGCCTCGTATACATGAAGCCCTGGGTTCGATTCCCCAGCACCACATATATAGAAAACGGCCAGAAGTGGCGCTGTGGCTCAAGTGACAGAGTGCTAGCCTTGAGCAAAAAGAAGCCAGGGACAGTGCTCAGGCCCTGAGTCCAAGGCCCAGGACTGGCTAAGAAAAAACAAAAACAAACCAAAAAGAAGTTATATAAAACCATCTAGAAATTATGCGTTAGTTATTTCCCTGTTCTGTATTCTAAGTACTTAGAAGTCACCTGTAATTATTATGTACTCTATTACTTTGGGTTCTTTTTAACTTTATGTCATTCCTAGGGTTTGAACTCAGGGCCTGAATGCTGTCCCTGAGCTTTTTCTGCTCAAAGCTGGCACTGTACCACTTGTGCCACAGCTCCACTTTGGGCTTTTTGTTGGCTAATTGGAGCTAAGAATCTCAGACTTCCCTGTCCACACTGACTTTGAACTGCAATGCTCAGATAGATCTCAGCTTCCTGAATAGGGTTATAGGCATGACCCATCAGATTGGTTTATATGGAATAATAAGCAGGCTCTTGGTAGAGATGCCCTAGCAGGAGTTGATCCTTGTCTGAAGGTAGCCACCAGTCATTCTATGGCCGAATTTCTCAAGCTTGGCACTACTGACATTTTAAGTCATACAGTTCATAGTTATGGGTGCACTTGAAAATGTTGGGCAGAATTCCTGACCAGTTGCTCCAGGGGTAGTTTCCAGGTATTTCCAGACATTCCTTACAGGGCAAAATTGCTAACAGTTGCAAGCCATTGTTCTAAGAGTGGACTTAACTTTTTAAAATTTGCTTTTAACACAGATTGCAACTGACTTTCTAAATTTTTCCTTTCAGTTAAACTCTTCACAGTTATTTGCTTTTTCTTAATGAAACCACTGGATTGCTTATTAGTAAGAGAACACATTGCTTTCTATTTGGAAACTTTTCCAAACCTGACTAGTTTGTTTAGGGTGCTTCTTAAACATACATGTCCGAGTCCTAGCCTCAAAGGAATGGTTCAAAAAGTATTATGACTGCTGGATACCAGTGGCTTATGCCTGTAATTCTAACTACTCAGGAGGCTGAGGTCTGAGGATTTGCAGTTTGAAGCCATCCTAAGCAGGAAAGCCAGTGACACTCATATCTCCAATTACCCATCCAAAAGCCAGAAGTGGAACTGTAGCTCAAGTGGTAGAGCAGTAGCCATGATGAAAAAGAGCTCAAGGACATCACTCAGTCCCTCAGTTCAAGACCAAAGAGACCAGTTTTTGTGTGTGTGTGTGCGCGCGCGCGCGCACGGGCATGCACGTGGGTGCGTGCACACACATACAGGCTCTGGGCCTACTTCTATGCCCCCAGGACTGGCACAAAAATGAAAATGCTGTGATGTGCTCTTACACTGTATTTTTCCAATAGTTTCCCACCTGAGAAATGAGGATTTATGGAGCATGCCCAATTTTGCTTCTTTGGGCTATTGAAGTATAGTTGATTAGTTGTTGATTAGTGACATACATTGTATAACCCACAAGCCTAAAATATTTCTAGTCTACCCTTTACAAAGCATGTCTTTAATTTAGCAAAAATATATTTAGTGGGCTCTGTTGATGGGGGAGGTACCTGCAGGAACTAGTTGGGCCAATAAGGGGGTAAATGAGGATGAATATGGTCTAAGTAGTTTGTATGTATGAAATTAGAACATTGAAACCTAGCAAAATTGCTTTAAGAAGAGATTAGGAGGCCATAGGGGAGAGTGATGGAGAGTGAGACTGAAATACATGTGTACATATTTGAAAATGTCACAGTGAAACTCTCCTGCTTTGTACAACTGATATGTTGATGAAATGGAAATGTATAAAAAATAAAATACATTTGAGGCTGAGCATGGGCATGCACACCTATAATTCCAGCATGCGGGTAATGGAGGCAAGACAAGCTAAAGTTTGTGGTCAGCCTGGGTTACATAGAGAGTTTGAGGTCGACCCGGCTATATAACAAGATTCTGTTTAAAAGAATAAATTTATCTACAATACTGTAATATTTAAAAATTTAGAATTATCCTCATTTTAGTCTAAATGGATACACTTTTCCACTTGTTTTGTTTATTCTTTTGTTGAAAAATTGTTAGGTCATTTATCAGAAGTTTATCATATTCTAGTTAAAGAATATAATCCAAGTTATATGCATAGATAAATTTTCAATATTCTCTCCTCTTTATCTGATTTTCTTTGTTTTGGCAGTACTAGGGCTTGAACTCACTATTGCTCTTCTACTCAGTTTTTTTGTTCACAGCTGGCAGTTTGCCACTTGAGTCACACCACTAGCTCTGCTTTTTGCCTTATTAATTGGAGATAAAAACTTTTCTGCCCAGGCTGGCTTAAAATTGCAATCCAGTTCTCATCCTCACACCTGTTATTCATGTTCAAAATTACATTAGAATACAAACTAAAACATTACTATTCACGCCTTAATTTGTATTGAAGTTAATTTGTGGGAGAGGAGTCACAAATACTTCTGTTCAGAGGATAAACAAGGCTTAACAGAAACTAGCTTTAAGACACACTTAGGGCCAATACCTTGAGACAGTCCTGACTTTGGTGCCAGGACTAGTTGATTCAGCTCCTCTGTGGCTGGTCCAGAGTTTGTCTGCTAAGTAGGAGACTTGGAAGCCAGGCTGCCTGTCGGGCAAGACCTATTTCTGCTGACATGGATCGCCTTTGATTTTGTCAACTATTCTTTTTACTGCTAAAGGAATACAGATTCCTTGAGTTTTGTAGAAGAATGAATACCAGAAATGCCACACTATTTACAGCACTCTGAAAATATGTCACCAGACAATATAGTAGGCCTGAAGTCTCTTTTCATGAAGTAGGAACTTGCTTGTTTGTAATTACAGTAGGAAGAAGCAGCTGAAGTGATGTGTCCAGTGTGTCTGCCTTCTTCATTTTCCCTGTGCTCGCCCCCAATAAAGCTTCTTCTTATTCTTCAGGGAGAATACAAAAATTACTTTTAGAAGATATTTGTTTCCATACTAAGAAAACACTTCTTGATTTTGCTTCTAGGCCCTGTGATTGCTTTGGAGTTTAATGGAGATGGTGCTGTGGAAGTATGCCAACGTATTATAAATGAGACATTCAATGGGACAAAGGTATAAGATCGTATCATTGTACCTCGACCTCACCTTCCACTTACTTGCTCTTTTTTTCCTTACCATCAGCTTGCACTTTTACCTCTGCTGTATCCTTTACTTAACCCAGCACATCCTGATTTTAAAACATTAGGTATATAGTTGGGAACTAAGCTTTGGTTTCTCCTTGCCAAACAAAATGTTTTTAATTGTTTAAAAATAATTGGAAACAGGCAAGTCTTATCTCCAAGCCCCAGGGACTGAATGAAACTCACAGCCACACCAATAACAATTAGGAAACAATAATCTGTTTATTAAACACACACATATATAGTTTGTTTATTAAAACATATATATCTATATATCTTGTATAGAACTGGTTGTCAATGGTTCATGCCTTTAATACTATCTACTCAGGAGACTGAGATCTGAAAATTTAAGATTGAAGCTAGACCAGGCAGAAAATTCCTTGAGACTCTTATTTCTAATTAATTAGCAGAATGTGATCTGGAGGTATGGCTCAAATGATAGAGCCCTAGCCTTAAGCTCAAAAACTGAATGAGAGTTCAAGACTCGATTCAAGCTCTAGTACTGGTACAAAAATCCCAACAACCTTCAATAGTCCAGGTTCTCAAGCAATAAGTCCTCAGGTGTCTCTTCAAGCCCTTGCTTATTTTAAACATAGTGATATGTTCAAAAATATCTTATTTTTAACATTATATTTTAGAAAGATAATCATGCTGTCCAAGATTCATTTTTACATGCTCCATTAATTTATTGCCCAAAATTGAACTTTAGATTGATCTAGAAATTATTCCCTGTGGTTACTTCCCAAATATGTTGAGGTTGCTACATCTAAGAATTTTAGACTTATACTTGTATATATCTTAATACTTGTATATATCTTGTATAATTATTGTATATAAAATAGTATATTATAATAAGTATAATATATATAAGTATAATATAGTATAATGAGTACAATACTTTTATATATCTTAAATACCAAACCTATAAAGAGGACTAAGTGAATTTATTGACTATTTTCTTACTTTTTTATGAATAATTATTTATTTATTGTCAAAGTAATGAATACCAGAGAGGAAATACTTTTGTTTTCTGATCTGAGTTGGAATAAATTTGCAAAATCAAGAATAATTGAGGGTAGAACTGTGGTTTGACAGTCAGAGCCTCATACTTGCTAGGCTGCCACTTGAACCATTTATCTAGTTCTTTCTTGCTGTTAGTTATTTTTCAAGTAGGGTCTCACTTTTGATCAAGGTATGCCTTGGATTGTAATCCTCCTACTCCCTTCTATGTGGCTAGGATTGCAGTTATGGACCACCATACCTAGCCTGTTATTGAAATTGAATCTGGCTAAATTTTTGAACCCAAATCCTCCTACCACTGGCCTTGAACCAATAATCCTACTGATCTCCCTCCAAAGTAGCCTGTTCATTTTGCAGATTTTTAAAGCACATGATATTCTCTCTCATTTTGTCATCACAATTGTACTGAGAGGCCAAATATAGGAGTCAATAGAAAAGGAAACTGGGAGATAAAAAGATTGTATGCTTCAGACTTCTTACAGTTGATTAAAAGATTATCTGATCTAACTTCCTTATTTTTCAAGTGTGGAAACTGACCCCCAAGAGATTTATTAAGTTGTTAACATCATAGAGTTAGTATATAGTAAAGCTAGACTAGCACTCAGGGCTCCTCTAATTCCTGGCTCATATTTGCAAAAGTTATTTTTTTGTTTTTAACAGTGTTGGTGCTTGAACTCAGGGCTTTGCAATTTCCAGGCACCTATTCTATCACAAAATAAAACTATAATAAAAAGAGCTCAATTTGTACTATAAATGTTGATTGTATGGAAAACCTATAAATTCATATTCAAGGACATGTGCACATGATACATATATCCATATACATAATGCTATGTATGAATAAACACAGCATGAATCTAAGGGACAATTTAGGAGGAGAAAGGGAAAGAGGAAAGGAAAAAGTTAGAGAGGGCGAAAAATTTTGAAGAACATTGCAAGTGCATGTGAAAACAAGAAAAAGAACCTCTGCAAGCTGTTGACTAGAATGGGTAAGAGCGCAGGGAAAACAAACAAATAAGTAAATAATACATCCTACAGATTGAATAGTGTAAATGATATACTTATGTTTCTTTTAAAAATAAGTTTGTGACTTTGTTCTGGCCTAGAAATATTGAGTTTGGCACTATGAAGCCACAACATTTAATTTTTGTTTGTTTTATATTTAAAATAGATATTTGTGTCAGAAAAGAAGGACACAGCATGCGGAGATGTAGACAGCTTCTACAACTTTGCAGATATTCAGATGGGAGTGTGAAGCAGTGGGACCAAGGACTTGGTATTCAGCAGTTTTCAACTTTTGTATGCAGAAATTTAATTTAATAACATGCTTTTGTGCATCATTGGTTTTTTACTAATGCTCAAGGGCATTTAAATTCAGTAGTTTTAACCAGCTCACAAACTATTGAATCCACTTCCAATTAGCTTACACTTTCGTTGCTCTTCATTGGGCACTTTTCTTAGAAAATAGAAATGACTTCTACTTCAAGATTTTAAACCTAATTAAATGTTCTTTCAAATCTAGCAATTTAATCTTTCCAGTTTTCCTCAGTGCTTCATATTTGTTTTTGAGAATCCATCTTATTGCTCATTTTTCAGTTAGATTTATTACTAGTTAATGAATTAGAAAGAAAACCTATGCACTTTTTTTTGGGGAATACATCATCATCTCTTCCTGCTTGCATTATTATATGGCTAATGAGATTTTCGACATGGGGTTGACATAATACTTTGCGCATCTAATTTTGGGGGCCCATATTTGTGATTCAACCCAGGACCTCATGCTTGCCAGGAAGACACTCTACCACTTCAGCCACACCTCAACCCATTAATTGAATTATCTTGGCATTTCAAGATGGGTGTGATGGTGTCCACTTGTCATTCCAGCCACTTTTGACTCAGAGGCAGGTGGGCACTTGAGCGCAGAAGTCCAAGGCCAGCCTGGGTAATTACTGAGACCTCATCTCAAAAGAAAGAAGAAATAGGCATATGATAAGGAGTTCTGCAAATACCTCTATCGATGTAGCGATGTAAAGACCACTTCAGAAGGCTTATGGCTAGCTGAATAAATTTCACATTGTTTAAGTTTCATTTGGTGGTACTAGAATTTGAACTCTGGGATTATTACTTGCCAGGTTGATGCTCTTGCTGCTGAGCCAAGCCTTCAGCCCAGTGTTCTGCTGGCTATTTTTGAGATATGAGATCCTTTATTTGAGATAGGTGTCATGTCCTGCCGGGATGTGCATTTGGGCATGATGTACCCATGCTAGTGTTCCCAATGTAGCTAGGATAATAGGTGTACACCACCACGTGTAACACTTGTTTTTTAATTTATTGTCAAAGTGATGTACAGAGGGGTTACAGTTTCATACATAAGGCAGTGAGTACATTTCTGTGTAACACTTCTTTAAGAGGAAATCTTGCAAATTTTTCTGCCCCAGCTGGCCTGTGATCCTCCCAATTTCAGCTTCTCAATTAGCTAGGATTATAGAGGTGAATCACCAGTGCCTGGCACTCTTTAGTTTTGGTTCGTTAAAAAAAAAAAATACAACCAGATGGCTCTTCTGCTTCCTGAAAAAGGAAGGTGCATGCAACATGAAAACGTCAGAAGCCCAGTCACCAATAGTGTTTCCAAACATGATTATTGTTTGATCAGCTTTTGTGGCTATCAAAAAAATTAGAGCTACACATTGGTCGCTCATACCTATAATCCTAGGTACAGAGAAGGCTGTTACTGGAAGATCAGATCCAAGACAGCCAAGGTGGAAAAGTCCCTGAGACTCTTATCTCTAATAATGAGCAAGAGGCCAGAAGTGGAGCTGTAGCTCAAGTGGTAGAGTGCCAGACTTGAGCAAAAAAGCTAAGGGAGAGCGCCCTGGCCCTGAGTTTAAGCTCCAGACCACCCGCCCCCCCCCCCCATAACAAAGAGTTTAACAAAACCTTGTGACCTTTTGCTAAAAACTACCTAAAGTTAGTTAACCATGATGATGAGCTATGGCAGGTTATTTTAAAAAATCCTGATAGATCTGATTTTCATTAGATTTGTCATTCATATCAAATACAGTTCAAGTATAATATTTTGATTTCTTCAAGGATTTTTTTTCTCAAATCTACACAATGATAGCAGTTTGCCAGAGTCAGGGGAGAGAGTGCTACTTGTTCAAAACTGTCCATTCTTGGATCTGCTCCCTGGGCTGCTCACACTCAGTCTGCAGGGGAAACTGTATAAGAGGGGTTGAGGTGATCCTACGTTAATCATTTGGAAGGTGTCACTAGGTGGATCATGTGAACAGGACCACACATGGCATTCTGAGAGCTAATAGGGAAAACGGCTTTAATTCTATTTTGATAAATTAATACTGAAAGTGGATACTTGTAAAACTTCTTTTTGTGATGGTTATTTAAAATGTATTTTCATAGTTAAATTATTCTGGGATTATTTAAAATTGAACTTGTAACTGTTAAATTGAATTGTGGATTCATGGACAGAAATCATCCTTGGTAAGACCTGACTTTGAGCAGATTCACTCAGCCTGGCTTTGGGCTCACTATTAGCATTGCACCATCACTTTAGAAAAAGTATTCTGCTTTATAAAGTCAATATGATTTCATAAGGTACAAATAAACATTGCTGACAGGTTTTGTGTAATTTTGATTATATTGTATATACAATCTTTGCACATAGTGGCCAGAGTAAACTTTTCTCTTAGTTAAGCAATATGCCTTCCTTTCTTAATTATATTATTGAACACCACTGATCCAAGCTAAAATAATCAGAGTAACTGGTATGCAAACTAAAATACAATGTTATGCAAAGCTATAAATTGAATTCTAATTTTTCTATGGTATTTTAGCAAAAACTCAGGAGTAGAACTCATAACAGAAACATTGAGTTCCATTTTGTTCACTGAACTTAGTATCTGTTAAGCAAAGCATAAAATTTTGTATTCTTTAGTTAGGATGACCTAAACCCAAGTCTTTAAAGTTAGTCATGTGGCTTTTCAATGTTCAATGGAGTTTTAAAGTTAAGTCATGCTATGATGATTGTTTCTACAATTCTGTATGTCAGTAGTAAAAATCAGAATGTATGACATTTCTGAGTAGCTTTTGAATTCATGAAAAATGATTAGCAATGAATACTTAATTATTTTATGATGATATCCATGTTTAAAATCCTATTTCATTTCTTTACAATAGGACTGCTGTTTTTTTAATTGTAAGTCCACATATGTATGTGTAGCTTTCATATATACATTTTATAGTGTTTGTAAAATGTAATTTGTAATAAATATAAAAATTAAAATGGCTTAATACTAATTTTTGAACAGCACTTCTATGACATACATTGACTCTAATATGTGCCAAACTTTGTGTTAGTCCCGGGACTTGAACTCAGGGCCTGGGTACTTTCCCTGAGCTTCTTTTGCTTAAGACTAGAGCTCTACTGCTTAATGCAGACCCACTTCCAGCTTTTTTTTTCCAGGAGTAGTTTATTGGATATAGAAATCTCATAGACTTTCCTGCTTATGCTGGCTTTGAGTCACCATCCTCAGATCTGTCTCCTCATTAGCTATGATTACAGGCATGAGCCACCAGCTCCTGGAAAATATTCCAAGGCTTGGTGATTTGATGTTTTTTTAAATGTTAAAAGCAGAATAAAATGCTCTAATCCATGTCTTTACTAATGAGAATTGAGCTATTTTTGGGGTAAGTGTGTGTGTATGTGTGTGTGTGCAAGAGGGGGGGGAGAGGGAAACAGAGAGACTCACAAAGACAAAGACATTGAAGAGGTACAAACTATGCAAAAACAAACCAACAAACATCTAGCGCTGATGGCTCACACCTGGAATCCTAGCTGCTCAGGAGGCTGAGATTGAGTACTGAGGTTTGAAGTGAGCTTGGGCAGAAAAGTCCATGAGTTTCTTATCTCCAGTTAACAAGAACAAAGCCATAAGTGAAGCCATAACTCCAGCAGTAGAGTGCCAGCCTTAAGCAAGAAAGCTAAAGGACAGCACCCAGACCCTGAGTTCAAGCAGCAGTATACACACACACACACACACACACACACACACACACACACACACACACACACACACATATCTCTGAAGAAACCCCAAATATAGTTCAATTAATATGTGATAATAATAATGTGAGAGAAAACTCTTTTAGGGCTTAGGGAGTGGTTACATTGGTTGAGAATTTGCCTAACACTCCACATGCTTCCCAGTACTGCTAAACAAAAAGAGATTTGGAACTAAGAGACTTCCAATACAAGGTTTCCTTTGCAAAAAAATAGTTACATTTCTCTTTGAGGGAATACTTGTTAAGATTAGGCATTGTCTCATCTATATTTAAAACAAGAATTGTGCTGAGAAAATTTGTCTCCCACTTCTCTCTCTCCTAGCCCATAAACCAAAAGTATTGAAAGTGCAGAAGGATTTGTTTTGTAAATAACATGGATTGTTTTTATTTCTGCTTATAAAGGTTCTACGTGTATATTGAGAGCATTTGGAGCACTGGAAAAAACAGAACTCACAGCACAATAATAAAATTACTTCTTAATGAATAATTCTTGGTGTCTACAGTTTGTTTTTCTCAGAAGGATTATTTTAATGGTTCTCCTATAGAAAGAGGAGGGGACACATGTACACATTATAAAGGGCATTTTCAGGTGTTTGTTTTGTGCTATTCCTGGGATTGAATTTAGGGCCTGGGCACTGTCTTTATTGCTCAAGGCTAGTACTCTACCACTTAAACCACAACTCCACTTCTGGCCTCATATATTTTGCTGCTTGGAATGCTTTATAATCAGGATACTTTGATCTCAGCCTCCTGCTTAGCTAGGATTCAGAGGCAGGAGTCACCTGCGTTTGGCTGATACATTAAAGTTTGAGAAGCTCATCCTATACTGTTAGGTCTACAAGATCCAGAAGAAAGCCTTATTACAAACCCATTCTAGAAACAGTTTTTCATTCAAAATAGAACAATAAAAAAGCTAAATCTCATGTAAAGTGGTGCATTGTGCTATAGTTTGGATCTGGGATGGTCTTCAAAAACCCATGTGTGAAAAGCATGGTCACCAGACTGTGGACTGATGGGAAGTGGGGAAACCTTCAGGAACTGGGCCTTATGAGGTGGTTAGCTCATTGGCAGTGTGCCTCTCATGTTTTAATCCACTTCTGAGCCACCATGAAGTGAAAAACTTGACTTCACGTCACACTGCCTTAGCCTGTGCAGAAAAGTCCATGACATTCAAATTTCCAACTAACAAGCAAAAATCTCATGCCACAAGCTGCAAAACAGTGGGCTGGTCAAGTGTGGACTGAGACCTCACAAACAGTGGGTGAAAAGAAAACTTTCCTCCAAACATTTAGCCAGGCAGCTAAACCCAGTGTCTGATTGCTGTCCCTTGGCTGGTTCACTCAAGGCTAGCACTCTACCTCTTGAGCCATAACTCCAATTCTAGTCTGTGGCTTGTTAATAAGTGATAAGATTTTCATAGACTTTTCTGTCCAGACTGGTTTGAAACCACTGTCCTCATATCTCTCTTTCCTGATTAGCTAGGATCACAGGCATGAACCACTGGTTCCCATTTCTGTGAATTTTTTTTCCTGAACAAAGGATGAAAGGCCTATGCCCTGTACAGTGGGACTGGCACTATCAGAATCACTTAGAAACTTGTTGAACCCTTGTCCCCTACTCCAGATCTGTTGACTACATATTTACTAAGACATATTTAACTAATTCATGTGTACATTAAAAAGGGTGAGAATTTCATCCTTTATTGCTAATCTCGAAGCTCTAGAATCAGGCTTCAGATATCTATATTCCTGAGATTAGGATCCAGTAATATCAATATTTAATAAATTTTTAATGAAATAATTCACAATCCAGTGCTTCACTATACTGAACCAGACTTTAAACCTGTGTAATTCCTCCCTTCATGTATTTTCCTTGATTGGGTTTGGAATTAAAGAAAACATCCTAAATATGAAGCTTCTTTTTCTGTATTTTCCATTGAAGTAGCAATTTGCCTACTAGGGCTCTGGGGAAAGAGGAACATCTGATGGTGGTCACTGGAAACAAGTGCACAGAATTTTTTTTCTGACTTAAATTCTCATCTGAGGTATTTTCATATATAAGGTTGTTTTCATTCACTTGGAAAACAAATTGCACCAACCAAAATATGTCAATGCTAGTACAGAGGTAAAATAAAAAGCAGTCAGCTGATTGCTCTTTGGCCCCTCAGTCACCTCAGATATCATCCTCTTTCTATATCTGCCCAATTCAAGCTTAGGTATGACCAATAAATCGTACAGAATTGGCCTTAAAAGTGTTCACTGTGGCTTCAGTGCACTTTCTGTGGGAGGCAGGGGACTTCTCTTTGGAGACGTGTATATGATGATAAAAATGTTTTTGTTTTCTTTCCATGGAAAACACATATAAAATTTAAAAGTAAAACCCTATATTCACACTCTTAATTTAGATTTTCTTTGTTTCCTCAGTATAAATATGTTGCTCTCTCCTTTGGTTGGCAGTGATGTGGTTTTGAACTCAGGATAGGCAGGTACTCCTACCATCCCCTCCAGCCCCCTCACGTCCTAGTTCTCTTTCAATCAGGTCCCTGAAGCACAATGAATCTTAGACTTCCCTCTATTGAGACGAAGTCTCACAGACTTTTCCTTTTGGGCTGACCTCTAATTGCCATCTTCCTAAATTCAGATGCTAACCCACCATAGGATGACTGACATACTATTGTGCCCAGCTACATGTTACAGGGTGTACTCTCCGGGGGTATACACTGGCCTTGACCCTTGATTCTCCCATTTTCAGCCTCCCAAGTAGCTGTGTGAACCACCAGCACTCAACTGTATTGATGTCTTTAGATGAGACTTACTTATTTCTATCCTAGAAAGTTGTTCTTGGCATTTAGTCAGAAGCAGAAGGAGAACAGGATTCTGGTGGCATATGACCACTCCCATTCCAATTGCAATTTAAAGGTAGCAGAAACAGAAACATAGAAAAACTATGTGTATAAATGTGCTTAGATTTGAAGACTCAGATGTCTCTGAATTGGGCCAGGACTCAATGGCTTGAATGGAAACATAAGTGTTAACCTTTCTTTATCCATTTTGTATTAAAAGTTTTGGTAAAACTGATACTTGTAGAAAAATAAATGTATGAGAATGCTGTAGATAGGGCAGTATTTGAGGCCTACATGGTATCCTTCGTATTAAAAGTGACAACACTGTGGTAAGTGCTGTTCTCATATCAGCATTAAATATATACAAAAATGTCAACCAAGCTGGGCACTGGTGGCTCATGCCTGTAATCCTAGCTACTTAGGAGGTTGAGAATTGAGAATCAAGGTTCAAAGGCAGCCTGGGCAGGAAAGTCAGTGAGACTCTTATCTCCAATTAACCACCAGAAAACTGAAAGTGGTTCTGTGGCTCAAGTGGTAGAATGCTAGTCTTGAGCTGAAGAGCTCAGGGACAGCAAGCAGGCTCAGAGTTCTAGCCCCACCAAGGAAAACTGGGGGAAAAGTCAACTATAAGACACATAGTAGGTACTCAGAGTTTACAATGCCTTCCCCCCCTATAAAATCTGTGTCTATGACTATAATATTTTAAATTATAAAAATACCTATCAGAAAATCTTACCATGCTTTAAGCTTATTTTTTATTATAGTGAACACAAAATTAACTGTACAGTTTTTACTGCATATATATGTTATATACCCATTATGTTCATTCACTCTCCTTTTGCCATGTCTTTTCTACCCATTTCCAGCCAACCTACATATTCCCTCTTCAAATCCTTCTTCTGATATACATGCAGGAGTGAGAGGACTGGAGCATATTATGCTTTACTTTAAAAGTTTTAATACACATATAAAATCTACATCCATCCAATTTACCAACCGTATATATTATCTGTGGTAGTTTGAACTTAGAATATTACCTTTGCTCCACCATTTGAGCCATGTATCCAGCTTGGCTTTTTTATGTTTATTTAAGAGATGAAGTCTAGGGAACTTTTCTTCCCAAGCTGGCCTCAAACTACTATCCTCCAGATCTCACACTATTCAGTAACTATAGCTACAAGTGAGAGCCACCGCCATACATCAACTACATAATAAATTTTAAAATATGAACTCATGTAAAATAGCTTTTGACTACAATAACCTAAGAAAAATACTCACTAGACTTTATGTTGGAAATGAACTATACAACTTGGGGGGTAGGGGGTAGGGAAGGAAAAATTGGGAGAAAATGAGGGTCGGGATGACATTGTTCAAAAAGAAATGTACTCAGTACCTCACTTATGTAGCTGTAATCCCTCTGTACATCACTTTTACAATATTTTTTTAAAAAATAAACACACACACAGGCACCAGTACAAACATTCAAAAACACTGAAAATGTTAGGGGCTTAAATTCCTCCAGTAGAAAATTTTAGTGATAGAGATTTGGACTTTTCATTGAATTGCCATGTATTTTTTTCTTTAATTTTAGAGATTATTTTTTAAATGTAAGGATAAAGTAGGGAGAAAAAGAAAAGATAAAAGCATTTCATCCTCATGGAGGAAATGAAAATTAAGGACTCTTCCAGGTATCTTTTGAGAGGTAAAGTCTACAATGAATTTCCCAGAAATTTCTCTTCTCATAACAATGAACTGTCACATTCACCCATATATCAGGTTTTTCATCAGTATTCATATGCCATCACTAGAATTAACCATTCAAGTTTCTGTCATTGCAAAGAGTTTTTTCCCATCATGAGCTTCCTAATAAAAAGGCTTACTGAAACTTCCTACAGATACTGCACTTAGAGAATTTTCCCCAGGATATGTTCTCTAGTGAGCAGTACCACTTTCCTCCACAGATGACACTGATTTCTCAAGGAAATTGTGCATTATTGCTACAAGGCTTTGTTTCCCAGTGAGGTACAAGATCCCTGAACACTCTTACATATACTTTGACACTTTTTCAGTCTGATGGATTTTTTTCTGTGACAAGCCAGGGAAGACTGATACTGGAAGCCTTCCCCATACTGCTCTTACGTAAAGGGATTTTTTTCCCCCAGGGTGAATTTTTAGGTGTCTTCTAACATGGTAGTGTTCTCTGAAGCATTTCTAACAGCAAGGGCACTTATGGGGTCTCTATCCAGTATGAAGTTTTGTGTGTACAAAAAGATTATACTTTGCTCTGTAAGCTTTGCCACAATGAACACACCTCAAAACTGTTCCCCTCATTTTGTATTTTCTAGTGTCTCTTAAGATTTGATGGACTGCTAAAATGTTTCCACAGGGGCTACAACAAGTATTTTTCAGGGCTGGGGATATGGCCTAGTGGCAAGAGTGCTTGCCTTGTATACATGAGGCCCTGGGTTCAATTCCCAGCACCACATATGCAGAAAATGGCCAGAAGTGGCGCTGTGGCTCAAGTGGCAGAGTGCTAGCCTTGAGCAAGAAGAAGCCAGGGACAGTGCTCAGGCCCTGAGTCCAAGCCCCAGGACTGGCCAAAAAAAAAGAAAAAAGTATTTTTCAGTCTGATGTGGCTTATCTTATATTTTTAAGGAATGCAACAGTTTTGAATATTTTAGAACATGCATTGCTGGGAAGTCATTTTTCCTCTAGTGTGTATTATAGGATGGTTGGTAAGATCAGAATGCCTATGTAAACCTTTGCCATATTCATTACATTGATGTTGTTTATGTTCAGAATGAATTATTTGGTGTTGTCTCAGAAGACAGATAAGTCTAAAGGCTTTTTTACACTCGGGGCATTCATAAGGCTTCTCCCCTGTATGAATCATTCTGTGTCTTCTAAGGTTAGAGCTTGTGGTGAAACAATTTCCACAAGTATCACATTTATATTCTTTGTTACAAATGTGGGTTCTGAGATGCAACTGCAAATCTGTAGGACACAGGAATGTTGTCCCACATAGACTACATTTAAGCATTTCCTTTTGACTATGGGATTTCTTATGTTCCATAAGTTGTGTAAATGAACCTAAGAGTTGGCCACAATTGCTGCATTCATAAAGGTTTAGGTTTACTCCTATCTGGTTTCTACCCTGCTCAGCTACCAAATAGATTATGCCAGAGGGATTTGTACCTACAACATTCTCTTCAGATCCTTCCTCATTAGGTACTGTATCATGTGTCCTACCATGAGAGGACTCTCCAGGATCAACCTCAGAGTCATTTCATGAATGGCTTTGCTCTCCACTACCCATTTTTCTACTCTGAGCAATGGTAGCTTCAGTGGACAGGGCTCCTGCAGTATTGTTATAGTCAGGAGGATTGTGTCCATGTGTTGACTCCTTGCTGTTCAGTGCTTCTGGTTATAAACTACTTTGAGTAAGTTGTGCTTGTTGGTATGTAAGGGGAGACATCCTACCTGAACAGAAACCTGGAAGAATATCTCTTTCCATTCTGTCTTGTTCTTCTTCACTGTCACAAAGCATGGCAGGTTTGCTGAAGTAAAATACTACATCACACAAGTTTTCATAGTTTTGCATCATCACTTCCCTATACATCTTTTTCTGCTCTGGACTCAATAAAACCCACTCCTCTTTGGTAAAATCTAGGGACACATCCTTAAAACATATTGAGTTGCATGAGTGAATGTGCATGGTTTCTCCCTCTGTGACCATCATCTGTTGTATATTAATAGGAGGTTCAGCAGACAGAGAGAATGCAATGGGGGAGGGGTGTTTGCCACTTTTCCGGTCAGAAAGAAGATCCACTCACAAAGGAGGGAGGACAGCTAGGACACTGATACTCTTCACTGCAATGATCTGTTCAGGCAAAGCCCCAAATGCAGAAAGCTGTGGTCATCAAGGGCAGGGCTCAGCTCAGGCTGCTGCTTGTATACTTTCCAGTAGGCTTGCCTTTGGGAAAAAGAAAGAGGATCTCAGCACATGTGCAGGTGTATAATGCTGTGAGTGTACTTTTCTGAGTGAGTGTGCACCCTCAAATGTGAAGAGGTAACTCCAATCTTAGATGCAAGAGCAGAAAGCACCTAAGGATATTTGTGTTTACATTTTTAAATGCTGTTCAGATACACTACCTACTTACATGACAGCATTTGTGTTAAGTGTTGTATTTCTGCAATCTCTCAGCATATAAATAGGCATGCCTTCTCTGCATGTTGTTATGATTGAAGAAATTGAAGCTCTGACTGGTTACCTAAGATGTCTCTGGCCAAAATGATATTAAGCAGAGAGACAGGCTCTAAAGTCAGAGAGGGAAATTTAACCCCAAAGCTCCTACCTGCAACTATTCTGCTGAACTTCTCAGCAGTAACAGTAGTCAAATTCCAGATGTCTACTAAGCAGAGCCACGCATTCTCTTAGTGTTGTCAAACACTGTGTAGGAAATCACTACTTTCATATAAAAAGTGTGAAGATCATAGTATCTATCCAACTCTACCATATGATGAGGTAGAATCTTAGATCAAGAACATCCTTTGCCCATGGACACATGTTTGAAATGGGGCACCAGGGAGTCTATTAAAGGATGAAGTCAACATGACTTAGGATATATTTGACTAGGGTTTTGTGGAGCTAGTATGAATCCTGCTCAGATCATCCATTTCAATGAGGCCTCGGGGAGAGGCCCTTGATCATTATCTAGCTTTGGCCCCAAACTCCAGTGGACACCCATGGGTGAGACTGCTAATGGTGATCTATGCTGGAGAAGCCTGAGGTCTGCAAAGCCCACATTCTCACTTTCAATCCACCTCTGTAAAAGTGACAGTAACAGTGAGTGCTACAGAAAGAGAGAAAAAAAAAGTATGTTTATATTGAATCCCAGGCCGTTCTGCCTCTAGGCATAATGACTACAAAGGGAAGGTTGAGCAAGAGGGCATTTCCAGACAGAAGAAGGAGACAGTCACTCACTATTTGTTCCTCTGAAAGTTCAGCCTTCTGTGACTCTGGTGAAGCCTGCTGCTGTGGAACCTTCTCAATGTAGTTGAATGATCCTGGGGAGAAGAGCAGATAACTTCTCAGCTTTATTTCCCCCAAATACCAGAATTGCCATAGCCCATAAGTCAGTGAGATATGGAGTACCCCAATGTCGGCACAATGTCTGTAGTGGTCTGTACACCACTACAAAGGGAGCATGGTATCAAATACTCTAGGGAGTATATATCTAAATCAGGGCGTCACAATGCCTATAGATGTGGAATACACAAAGAATCAAATGTGAAGGAACAGATCAAAGAACAATACCACTAAAATAAGCATTAAGTTCGAAACAAAAGCTCCACATCAGTCTCTTTGTATTGAAGAGAAATGTGGCAGTTCAGTTCCATCTTCAAGAGTGGGTTTGGAGCCTGTGGCTTGCAACAATAATCCTACCTAATAAGGAGGCTGACATCTGAGGATGGAAATGAAAGACCACCTGGGCATCAAAGGCCAAAAAACCTTGTTCAGGGTTACATGTTGAGGTGCCCACTGGGGAGTCTATTAAAGGATGACATCAACATGACAGGGTATATTTTACTAATGTATGCAATTACATGCAATTAACTGGAAAGAAGCTGAAAGTGGGTTGTGGCTCAAGGGGTAGAGAGGCAGGCTTCAGTGAAAACAGCAGTGAGCTCAAGGCCCTAATATCGTGCCCCAGTACAAACACATACAAAGCAAGAGTGGAACTCCGTGCAACTGCCAGACAAAACAGAGAATGATTGCAAGGTGTCATTAATTTTGCATAAAGAGCCACTGAAAGGATGAATCTGAAACGAATACATACACCTGTATGAGGCAAGCTGGGTTAGAAATGGGAATCAAAATATCCAAAACCAAACCAGAAAAAAGAAATGGGAATGGAACTTTCTACCTGTGATAGAGTGTTGGTTTTTCAACTGGGTGAGTAGATTATCTTTTTAAAGTGAATGTTAACAAAAACAGGAGTAGTGGGAAAACAAAAGACAAAGGAGTTTCAGTGTATAGGAAAAAGAATCACAGGCAAATTTCCCCAATACTAGTTGAAAATGAATTCAGGAAAGGAATAGGTTCAGGTTCCTCTCATCAGAAACAGCTAGCATGAGATGACATTTTCCTGGGCCCAGGAGAGGAAGTTTCCTTGCTGACCAAAGGAGATGAGGGAGAAGTCCACCATGATTAAGGGACAGGAAGCAGCAGCACATTGCAAGTCAGCTGACACAACTTTCTTGGTTGCTCATTTGCATTCCTTTCCCTTTCCCCTCAGAAGAATGCTATCTGTGTTCACGTACTTCAAAAGGGGATGTCTACAGCTTGTCATGGTTTTAAGTGTTTTTGGTTCTGTGTTGTATTACAGTACCTGGTAGCTGGATTTGAACTCAGGGCCTCACACTTATTTGGCTTTATGACTCATGACTGGTGCTCTATCACTGGAGTCACACCTCCAAGTCCTGCTTTTTACTGGTTCATTGGAGATGGAATCTTTCAGATTTTTCTGACCTCTGCTGGCCTTATACCTCTATTCTGCAGATCTCCACCTCCTGAGTAGCTAGTGTTAAAGATGTGAGCCACTAGCACCTGGTTGATAGGTGGGTGTTTGTTCCCTGGGGCATTTTCATTGTCAATTACCCTTGTTCTTCAATACACCCTCCCCAAGTTGGGTCTTTGTGATATTGGAAGCAGGGACCCACCCTGTAGGTATTCAGTGCCTACTGCATCTTCGAACAGGTTTTATGATACACTTAGATTTCCTACTTCTTTGAGGCTCAGTGTCTTTGGTAGGCTTCACATTATCCAAGCCCTCATTTACTCTCCCCACCTTAGTTGTCTTCATAGTATAACATCCAAGACTGTCCCCTCTATTTTTATCTCTGGGCTGTTTTTCCCTTCTAGATTGTGTGTGCATGTGTGTGTGTGCATGTACATGTGCGTGCACGCACACGCGTGCATGTGTTGTAATGATTGAATTCAGGGCCAAGGAGCTGTTAGCTTTTTTACTGAAGGCTAGTGTTCTATCACTTGACCCACAGCTCCATTTCCAGTCTTTTTTGTTTAACTGGAGATAAGGTTCTCATGGATTAACTTGCCTGGTTTCACCCTAAGATCTCACTCTGCTGTGTGTAGCTAGGATTACAGGCCTCAGCTACTGACACACACCACGCGCGCGCGCGCACACATACACACACACACACATACACATATACACATCCTAGATATTCATTTTAATTATTTTGTTTATTTGTTTTGTTTTTGTTGCCAGTCCTGGGGTGTGGACTCAGGGCCTGAGCACTGTCCCTGGCTTCTTTTTGCTCAAGGCCAGCACTCTACTTCTTGAGCCACAGCACCACTTCTGGCCTTTTCTATATATGTGGTGCTGAGGAATCGAACCCAGAGCTTCATGTATATGAGGCGAGCACTTTACCACTAGGCTATATTCCCAGCCCTCATTTTAATTATTTTACAACAAGAAATTTCAATAGGAAATCAACATTATTTGTGTCTGACAAGCTATACAAAACCCATCCGTTTCTCGTTTGACAGAGAGCAAGGAGAGTATTCAATAAATAAAACGTTCACTCATATAGCACCACTAATCCAGACTTAGGACCTCCAAGCAGCTGCAAGAAAGATGGGAAGGGATGAGGGTACTAGAAACATAAGGATATGTTTGATTTTCCTTTCTTTTTCTCTCTTTCTTTTCTTTCCTTCTTTCTTCCCTCCCTCCCTTCCTCCTACTACCTCCCTCTCTTTCTCCCTGTCCATCTCCCTCTTTCTCTCTTTTCCTTCCTTCCTTCCTTCCTTCCTCCCTCCCTCCCTCCCTCCCTCCCTCCCTCCCTTCCTTCCTTCCTTCCACCTTTCCCTCCCTCCCTCCCTTCCTCCCTCCCTTCCTTCCTTCCTTCCTTCCTTCCTCCCTCCCTCCCTCCCTCCCTCCCTCCCTCCCTCCCTCCCTCCCTCCCTCCCTCCCTCCTTCCCTCTCTTTCTTCCTTAAGGCTACTACCTCTCTATCACTTCAAATCCAGCTCCACTTCCAGCTTTCTTGATAGTTAAGTGGAGGGAAGAGTATCTTGGACTCTTTCCTTCCCAGGCTGGCTTCTAATTACAATTCTCAGATAGCTACTTTACAGATATTCAGTGCCATCCTCTGCAGCGAGAGTGGCTTTTAATCATGGTCCCAGTTTTGATCTGAGGCAATGTGGCAGAAGAAAATCAATGTTTCTACAATCCATCCTCTCATTTCTATGATCTCATCATGCATTTTGTGGCCCATTTATTCTTTCCTGATGCCACCAGTCTTCTGCATTGGTCCCAAGTTGAGGGTTTTTTCCTAATTCCTTCCTTCTGGGCATTTCTATTTGCATTGTAAAAGAGCTCCCATATACAGACCCCATAGACTTTGGGGTCCTTTCCTTATCACTATTCTTGAATCATCCTGTGATACATTGTATGTTTGGACTCTGCAATAACTGAAATGTCCCGCTAACTACATCGTTGGATTTCTGAGTCATCCAGGTCTTAAACCCCTTCGAGGACAGGAGAATCACTGTTTTAAAGCTACAAAGTGAGCCAGACTCAAAGAAACACGGATGCTATGGTTTTCCTCATAGGGAATAATCAGTACATGTTCACGTATGAACACATAAGATGATGCTAAGTGAAATGAATTCCACATTATGGAAACAAGAGGTATATCATTGTTGTAATTATTGACAACATGCCATGTGAAACCATACCTTTTTTCATTTGTTTCTCTCATATTCCCTTCCTGTGGTTTTACCCCTGCTTTCACTGTATCTGATCTCAGCACCCTGGATACTGTATATATGTGTATTAGAACTAGGGAAGGAAAAGGGAATACCAAAATCGAGAGACAAAGGATAAAAAGACAAAAGATTCCAAAAGCAATACATTTGGTATAAACCAACTGTACAACTCATGGGGGGGAGAGGGTAAGAGGGAGGAGGGAGGTAGGGGAAAATGAGGGAGTAGGTAAGTAACAGTTTGGATAAGAAATGTACTCACTGCCTTACATATGAAACTCTAACCCCTCTGTACTTCACTTTGACAATAAAGAAGAAAAAAATATGAAAAATTCACTGTGCTGGTTGCTTATTCCTGTATTCCTGGACTCAGAGGCCTGTGATCTCAAAATTTCAGTTCCAAGCCAACTCATGCAGGAAAGTCCATGAACCTTGTCTATCCAATTAGCCACCAAAGGCTGGAAGT
Source organism: Perognathus longimembris pacificus (assembly GCF_023159225.1). Lineage (NCBI taxonomy): Eukaryota > Metazoa > Chordata > Mammalia > Rodentia > Heteromyidae > Perognathus > Perognathus longimembris. Next base: position 80,451,063 of record NC_063188.1, on the reverse strand, counting down.
TCAGCTGTGGCTAAAGAGGCAGAGTAATAGCCCGGAGCAGAGAAAGATAGTATTGGGGCCCTGAATTCAAGTCACACAACTGGCATAATTATTTAATGGAATAAGAATCAGGGCTGGGGATATGGCCTAGTGGCAAGAGTGCTTGCCTCTAATACGTGAAGCCCTGGGTTCGATTCCCCCGCACCACATATACAGAAAACTGCCAGAAGTGGTGCTGTGGCTCATGTGGCAGAGTGCTAGCCTTGAGCAAAAAGAAGCCAAGAACAGTGCTCAGGCCCTGAGTCCAAGGCCCAGGACTGGCAAAAGAAAAAAAAAAAGAATCAGGGGTTTAGCATAGTTGGAGAGTGCATGCTATCATTTGGAAGACTTTAGCTTTCAACCCAAGGCAGAAGTGAGGAGAGAGGAAGGGGAGATAAGAAGAGGCAATGGAGGAAGAGGCAAGGCAGAGGGAGGAGGAAAGGGAAGAGGTAAGAAAAGGGAGACAAAGGAAGAGGGTAGGAGGAAGAGGAGGAACGAAGAAAGAGAAAAAGGAAAGGAATAAGGAAAGAAGAAGGAGAAGGACAATGAATAGGGAGGAGAAAGGAGAAGGTGGAGAAAAAAAGGAGGAAAGAAGAAAGATAAGAAGGAGGAGGGAGGCTAGGAAGGGAGTAAGGCTAGTTGAACAGTGAGTACATGCCTTGTACTTCCCCCTGAAAGAGCATATACTACAGTCACTGCCACAGGACCTTGAGTTGTCAACAGATATTTAGCTGTTCAAAGAATATGAACTTCTCTTTTAGCCATTTGGCCTTCCCCCTGACTGGGATATAATCCATGAAATCTGGTTCTGTTTAATTACTTGTCTGCAATCCCTTCCCACGTCTTTGCCCAAATGTTCAAATTCGGCCTATATTCCAGGACTAGTCAGGGCAGAGGCAAAAACATCAAATGTGGACCTGAGTTTGACTGATGTCTGCTGCAACAAATCACCTGTGAAGACTTACACCAGTGATCTAGTGTCTAGTTTCCTTCAATGTAAGCGAACTGCCTGCTCTATTGACAGTAGTTTAGGAAACACATCCAAAACTACTAGGCCCATATTAACTCTCCTCTAATTATGTAAAATCCTGAAGAGTATTGTTTTGTTTGTTTCTGCTGCTGCTGCTGTTGTTGTTGTTGTTGTTGTTGGTGGTGGTGGTGGTGGTGGTGGTGGTGTGTGTGTGTGTGTGTGTGTGTGTGTCTGTGGGGTTGCCAAGACCAAGGTTTGGACTAGAAGCCTGTTGCTCTCACTTGGCTTCCTTGTTCAACTAGAGCTCTACCACTTGAGCCACATCTCCAGTCTGACCTTTCGATTGTTAATAAGAGGTAGACTCTAGTGGACCTCTATGCCTACCTTTCTTCAAACCATAATCCTCCAAATCTCAGCCCGCTGAGTAGGTAGGATGCCAGGGAGAGCCAACACAAATTGCCTCAAAAGTTTTATTTCTGTGTCATACTTTTTTCCCAAAGGTCACAAACATTCTGTGGACCTATAGCAGGACATCTCTACTCTCACCTAGTCCTGACTTCAGGCAACCAAACACTTCCTGAGGCAAACAGTGTTTGGATGAATGTAAATATAAACTTGTGGAAGAGACTCCAGTACCCTAGGGACACTGAATGCTGAATCTGTGCTGAACACTGTGGGAAGGAGTTAGGAGGGTGCAGAGGACTGTAAAAGCTGAGGACAGAAAATGAGCCGCTTACTGGTCATTGTACAATAGTCACTGCAATATGTTCAAAGTGCCAGGCTCCTCCTGCTGCTCTGCCCTTTTAAAACTGTATTCTCTTCATTTAGCTAAGAAAGCTCTCTGCCCACTACTAATTGTGAAGCAGGCAAACAGCCAAATGCTTGTCAAGTATGCCCAGTTTCAATCAGAAACCAGTAACTCTCTTAGATCCCAATTCTCATGTCATACTTGCCAGAGCTGGGATAAATGGCTATCTTTATTTCAAGGGAGTCTAGCAGGTGAGCCTCTTTCCTAAGCACAGGGAAAACTGGAGGCTATAATAGAAAAGATAGGAAGAATGGATATCAGGTAAGCAACTCCCATTAGGTGCCACATAAAGATTATAATTTATTTAGTTTACAAATGCCTTAGACAAGTATAAAACACCAGAGTTTCAAGCTAGAGAATATTCTCCACACCACATACATGTGTATATGCTTCTTATTCTGTTTGCCCTCCTGATGATCACTTTAGATCAACATTTAATGAGGATCCTTAGTTTCTAACTCCCTATATCTGCCTATCTCCACAGGACAAAGTAGGTCCTATAGTAAAGCACTAAGGAATAGAAGGATTCATTATGTTTTGCAATTGAAGATACACTTTTCCTGAATAGAGGAATGAAAAAAAATATATAGTACAAAGCTTCTGGTACCTGAATATGCCTGTGTGCGTGTGTGTGTGTGTGTGTGTGTGTGTGTGTGTGTGTGTGTGCGAGTGTGTGTGCGAGTGTGTGTGCTGGTCTTGGTCCTGGTCCTGATCGTGGTGCTTGATTGAAATGAGTGCCTGGGCACTGTCCCTCAGTGTTCATGCAAAAGGCTAGTGCTCAACCACATTGAGCCACAATGCCATTTCTACCTTTTTGGTAATTAATTAGGAATCAGTGTCTCATGAAATTTTCTGCCCAGGGTGAGTTTGAACCCTGATTCTACGATCTCATTCTCCTGAGTAGCTAGAATGATAGGCATTAATCACTGAAAATATCTTTTTAAAAAAATAATTATTTATTGTCAAAGTGATGTACATAGGGGTTACAGTTTCATACATAAGACAGTGGGTACATTTCTTGTATAATTTGTTACCTCCTCCCTCATTTTCCCCCTCCCCCCTCCCCCTTTCCCTCTCCCACCATGAACTGTTCAGTTGGTTTATACCAAATGATTTTGTAAGTATTGCTTTTGGAGTCACTTGTCTTTTTATCCTTTATCTCTCAATTTTGATATTCTCTTTCCCTTCCCTAGTTCTAATACCAGTATATACAGTATCCAGTGTACTCAGATAAGATACAGTGATAGCACGGGGACAACCACAGGAAGGGGATACAAGAGGATCATCAACAACAAAAAAAAGCTACCGTTTCACATGGCATGTTGAAAGTAATTACAACAGTGATATAACACTCGTTTCCATAACATGGAGTTCATTTCACTTAGCATCATCTTATGTGTTCATAAGGGCATAGCTATTGGGCTCTTGTAGTCCTCTGCTGTGACTAGCCTAAACCTGTGCTAATTATTCCCTATGAGGGAAACTATAGAGTCCATGTGAAACTATCTTTTAACATTAATCATTTCTAAACCTTCATTAGGTTTGGGGATAGGGACATTGCTTTGTATACTGAACAAACCTGAAGGAAGCTGAATGCCTATGCCTCATGCTTATAAGCCTAGCTACTCAGGAGGCTGAGAGATGATGACTGCAGTTCAAATGCATGCTGGAAAGATAATATTCTGAGACTTTTATATCTAATTCACTACATAAATTTGAAACAAGAGCTGTGGCTCAAATTGGTAGAACACTAGTCTTGAGTACAACAGCTTAGAGACAAGGCTTAGGCCCTCAGTTCAAGCCTCAAGCCCGGCACAAAAAGAACAACAACAAAATGAGGGTCCATGTTAGCTCAGGCTTATAATCCTACCTACCCAGGAGGCAAACCTTGGGAGAATTGAAATTTGAAGCCAGCAGAAGAAAAAGAGAAAAAAAAATCATCAATCATCTTAATGAAAAAATATTGATGTAATGGTAAACATCCTCGATTCATGAAAGGCCATAGACAAGAGAATGGAAATACAGGCCAGCCCTGGACAAAAATAGGTGACCAAATCTGAAAAGTAAGGAAAAGTGGTTGGGGACATGGCTTAAGTAGTAAAATACCCTTAATTGAAACCCCCATGCCACCTAAAGTATCAAGGTAATGGGTAGAAATTTGAAAGATACATGGCTTGCACTTTCTCCAGCAGTTAGAAGAAAAAGAAAAAGAATAACTTACACACTTCTAAGGGTCCATGAGAAAAAAATTAAAAACCAATGGTGGAATATAATTATAAATACTTTTTAAAATAATGGAATCTTCCCTCACACATCCAGGATATAATCTAGCATATCTCTCTCTCTCCTCTCTCTCTCTCTCTCTCTCTCTCTCTCTCTCTCTCTTTCTCTCTCTCTCTCTCTGTCTGTGTGTGTGTGTGTGTGTGTGTGTGTGTGTGTCCTTGAACTTGAATTCAGGGCCTAGGCATTGTTGCTCAGATTTTGTGCTCAAAACTAGGGCTCTACTACATGAAACACAACTCCATTTCCTACAAATTGTTAGTTAATTGGAAATAAGAGTCTCAAGGACTTTCCAGGCTAGTCTGGATTTGTGCTGGATCCTCAGATTTCAGTTTCAGTTTAAATGCATAAGGCATTGGTGCCTGGATCAGTGTACAATGTTTTGTGGCTATGAGAGATGGAGTATCAGAGACTTCTGCCTGTGCTGGCTTTGAAACTCAGTTCTACATGTCTTAGCCACCTGGGTCGCTAATATTCCCTCTTATTTTATAGCCTTTGCATCTTATATTGGGATCTGAAGAGCTTGCAATCTTGAGACTCAAAGAACATCAAACAACAAAAATAAACCAATGAAAATTCTTGATTATGGTCAAAGGGATGAGAAAGTAGGGGAAAAAGCATCCAAGCAATAGAAAATACTGTTGCATCTTCTTAATGCCTTTTAGTTGTGGCAATAGGAACGCAGATGCAGGCAGTCTAACACTAAGGTCAGATATCTAGTGAGTATTTGCTATACATGTTTTCCAATTGATTCTCTAATTTTGCCAGGTTATCTTAGAGATAATGCCTCTATATGCAACTCTACACTGTGCCAGTTTATATCCAGATAATCTCTGAAAAACTGAGTTCTTTGGATGGAATAAAACCACAGTCCTCAGCATCTTCACCCCAAGGGTAGCTGTGATGTCAGGAGTAAGTTCAGACTAAAACTATACAGGCTCTAAAGAAGCATAAAGACATAATATCACTTGAGAAATATTTTTTAAAATATGATGAATGTGTTGGTACACACCTGATAATCCTAGCAACAGGAAGGCAGAGGACAAAATATCAAAGTTCACAGCCCACCTGAGATTAACAAAAAAAGACCTTGTTTCAAAAAGAAAGAAACAGAAACCATGTTCTGGGCCTCAGGAATGAAATCCTAGCTTCTCAGGAGGCTGAGATCCGAGGGTGGCCATTCAAAGCCAGCTTGTGCAGAGAAGGCTGTCAGACTTCCCACCAACCAAATACTCAGAATAAGCTAGTGATGAGCAAAAGAAACACAGGCCTTGAGTTCAAGACCCAGGTCTCAAATAATAATAATAGAAAAAGAAACATAAAATGAGAAAAGAGGACATTTAAATCCATTTTTACAACTTGATTGTTCACATATGTCTTTATAGAAATCTGTTCCTTTATTTCCTGTTTGATTATAAGATTTTTATTTCCTGAAAACATTATGTACATATATCAAAACACCGATAGTAAATATAAAAAAAGGAAGCTTGCAACCTGTTTGGAAGTTGCATCCAGGTGGAAGAATTGTTTTCCTCTTTTCAGGTGGCATTAATCTTAATATAGGTGAGAGTCCTATTGGCAGCAAGCACCCTGGGATAATGTTTTCCTAATGCACTGGATGCCATTTTCAGCCAAGAACCAGCCTGAACTCCAATGATAGCATTTACGAGGGGAGGTATACACTACACAACTGCTCAAATCACTGGCTAGTTTGGGAGGAACCCAGACTGCCCAAGCCAAAACCACAAGCAGAAGCAGCTAGCCACAGTTAGCACGTTAAACCTGCTTCCAAAGACATACTTGCCATCCCTCATCTACCAAATTGTGGACATCACCAGTATACCAACTAACCATTAGACCTTCACAGCAGCGGAGGGGGTAGTAAATGGATAAGAGTCAGTTCCCTCAGCTTCAATGGTACCAGAAGTTAGCTCATACCTGCATAAGACCTCTGGCACTCCCAGGGGTGATTTACAGAAAATGTAGGCAGGGACTCATCTGTCCTACTCACAAGGAAGAGTTCAAAAGTAAAAATTTGCACATTGTGAGCCATCAGCAACACCTGCCTCTCACTCTTCCTGTTAGAACAAGGAACCAAACAGACTTGAAGATTAGGAAAACTGGTACTTCAGGCTTCATACTCATGAGGCAGCACTGAAGCACTGCATCTACACTCCTAATCCTTTTACATTGGAATAAAATTTCAGTAAGGTCTCACGATTATCCAGCAACAACTCATGCCCCTCCACTACCAATTGCAATGAAGAACCACACAACAGGACTCGTAGGAATGAATTTACATTTTTACTGAAGAAGAGACAGTACTTACTTTTTCATAAGCAGAAACTGTTCTATAGAGCTACACCACCAGCCATTTATGGTTTCAGCTGAGTTTGACCAAGGTGTCATACTCATTTCTAAGCAACACCGGCCTCCCAGTGTAGGAAGAGAACAATTGCCACACCAGGCTTTGTTGGCTATGGGCTGGTCTTAGGATATAGATTGAGGGATACACCTGTTCTTGCTTGGCTTTCTCTTCTTTTGGGTGGTTGGTGAGTGCGTTCTACCAGGTGGGCCATGCCGCCAGTATCACAGCCAGGGTCTGACAACCACCTTTGATCTGTCTTAGCTAGAATAATAGGAACAGGCCAGAACATCCAGCAGAAACATCATTTTAACACCAAAGGCTCTACTGAAACACGATGCAACCCTGAAACCACAAAATAATTAGGGATGAGAACTTTGGCCTTGTTTTGGATACTGCAGTCAAATGGTAAAACTGTGTTCCACTTCTCAGGGTACATCAGCTGAAATTCAGAGGGGAGGGCCAGTAGCAAGAGGAGGCTTGGGAAATATTTTCTCCTCTATGATACCAACAAAGAGGGAGTAGGAATGCTAATTGGACCAGCCAGTAAGTAAAGTTACTCTGCCCACTGCTGTCATCAATGGATACCCAGAGATGAATGCAGATTATATACACCAAGGCCACAGAGTTAGCACATAAAACCTGCTCCCAAAGAAAGCACTTGTCATCCCGTTTTCCCTACCTGATGGCAACTTCAAAGAATCACCTGAGGATCGGATCGATGGACACAGCAAGGCAGCAAACAGCCAGGCAGCAATGTAGTCCACGCCAGTACAGCCAGGGGAGACCTCTGGAACCCTTAGGGCCTTTTCGCCCCAGGCCTCAACGTCTGTGCATGATGAAGGTGGAGAATCAGCGTCCACACTATCTCTCTACTCTCAGTTTCCCCCCACATCTTCCCTTCTCTCCAGTGCATTCTCTGAGGTGGCCCAAGGTTTCCACACAGCCTAGGGACATTCATTCCCTTCTACTGCAGGCACTTCCATCTAAAAGGAAGTCACACCCCAATGACATCAGGCTAAGGGTCGAGACATATTCTCCCCTACTGCGGCATGTTTGGATGACGAAGGGTGAGAAGCAGCGTCCACACAATGACTCTACTCCTCGTCACCCTGCCCCCTCCCCCATGCGTCTTCCTTCCTCTTGGGGCACATTTGCTGAGGTGGCCTTTGGGCCTCACGCGGCCTAGCGACTTCCTTTCCCCTCCACTGCCCGAGGGCTCCACCCAAGAACAAGAAGCTCCCCAATGGCACCCGGCTGAGGGGCGAGAAGTATTCTCCCTACATCCAAGGATCCCCTGACAGGAACCCAATGGCCTGCCCTGCAGCACGAGAAGGGAATCGCCCTCACCACTGTAACCCCGCTCCCAAAGAACCACTTGTCACCCGTGTTCTCTCCCCGCCCGCATCTTCAAAGACCCACTGAAGATCAGACCTGTGGAGCCGACACGCGGCAAACAGCCAGGTGGCAATTTCCTCAGCACTGGGACTGCCCGTGGCCACCACGCCCACAGTTGACCCTTAGGACCTCTAGGGACCCCGCCGGCGCCTGCGCACTATGCCGGCCAGGCTCATGACCCCACGCATACACATGCGTCACGACCCTGCCGACGAACTAGATGCCCGGATTGACGCACGCTGCCCCAGCAGCAACTCCTGCCACTCACCGTACCACGCACAGTGAGGGACCAATCACACACAGGAGGGGGCAGAGAAATGAAGGGTTGTTATGTGGCTGGGAGATAGATAGGTGTGCACATACAACTTAGTGCTGCACCAGTGGAAGCACACCCTTGTCCTTTTATGTTTCCTGAGTGTCTCCATAATGTCTGGTAATTACCCCTGGGTGGGCTTCTGCTTCTATTTGAGCTAGCGTTGCACCACTGTGACAAGCCTGTCTAGGTGTACTGTTCTGGGCATAGGATTTTATGCAGTGATTTCCCACCTAAACCTTGCTTTCTTCCTTTTCATCAGAGGTATTATAACTTGGCTAAGGCAATCAGTACACACACCTTTTTTTTGAAAGGCTGTATCCTGACTATACATTTGCAATCATTTGCCTTGCCTGCCCCCTCCAAACACACACACACACACACACAAACACACACACACACACACACACACACACACACACACACAGTGGCACGCCCCCTCACGTAAGGCCCAGCATTAGTTAGGAAATGTAGTGGTCATTACAGTCATTACTGTTTTAGTAATAGAGGCCATAGTAAAATACAGTGCCATTCTGTCACCACAAATTAATATTCCCTACAGCTTTCTGTCCCCATTTGGTGGCTGAAGCTTGGTGGAGGAGCTGTGTTCTCCCACTCAGGCTGCATTTGCTGAGATTCAGTGGCAGGCTCATACTTCCTGGTGGCATTGGCTGGTGGCATCATCTCCCCATTTGGTGGCTGAAGCTTGGTGGAGGAGCTGTGTTCTCCCACTCAGGCTGCATTTGCTGAGATTCAGTGGCAGGCTCATACTTCCTGGTGGCATTGGCTGGTGGCATCATCTCAAGGGAAGTGGGATCCCCAAAAGTGCCAGGCAAGAAGGGGACATCTACTATGCACCACCTCTGGAACCCTTAGAAACCAGAGAAGAATCCAGACTGCCTGACCCTGGACCACACAGCAGAAGCCTGTAGACACAGTTGGGACTTGCATCTTCTTTCCAAACATCCACTTGTCATCCTCTTCCTTTCCACGTGGTGGCACCACCCAGGATAGAAACTCTGGACTTGGCCTCTGGTGAACAGGTAGGAGGCCATTTTCTCTCCCGACTTGTTACCATGGCACTCAAAGCTCATGTGCAGCTCTGAACTCTAGCACTCAAAGCAGGTGTCTGCAGACCATGCAGATGGCAGGTCACAACCACTATTGTCCCACAGGAACTACACTATACTCCTTTATAGGTTTAGTTATATTTTGAATAAGATCTTAATATTTTCCCTAGACCAACTTGTGCTTCCAATCCAGTACACTGTGCACACACACACACACACACACACACACACACACACACTGACAACTCTATGTGTGTGTGCATGTGAATTGTGTGTGCTCATGTGTTTGTATGTGTATGGGTTTCTGTTTGGTAATTATAAGATTTGGAATTAGGAATTGACTCAATTTCACCTTGCTTTCTTGTTTTCAGGGTTCTGATCTCTCACCTGGAATAAGCCTCAAGCTGGGACACCTGCTTTTTTCGTTGAGATTGAGGCCAGGCCAAATATTTTCCTGAGCTGCTCTCAAACTATGAATATGTTATTGTTTCATGAGTAGCTAGGCTAATGGAAACTAGTTACAATATTTAACAGAAACCATACTTTGAAGGCACAAGACCTACTGAAGTACAGTGGCAACATGTCTTGACAGACTAAATAGGGCCTTAACACGTTGGGCACCTTTTCTGGCTGTAGTCAGTGGGAAAGCAGTTTTGTGGAATCCCAGTGACACAAAGCCACCTGGGGAAACATTTTCTTCCTCCACTGGTTGTTGGCATCTTCCAAGAGGGGGGTGAAGCACAGTACAAAGATGTACTCTACCAACTACTCTCATCATTGCACACCCAGAGAGAATCACCCCCCTACACACTCCACAGTAGATTTAGCACTTTAAACCTGTTTCCAAACAAGTGCTTTTTTATCTCCCATATCCTTACCTGGGACAACAATCACAAGATCAAACAAGGATCGGTCTTCTGAACTATGGCTGTGGATTCATTGGCTAGAAGTTAATTTTGTCTTCCACAGGATGGTAGCACAAAGTCATGAGTGGTTAGGACCTCCATCCTCTGCAGATGATGCAGGTGTATGTTTCTGCCCATATTTCCCTGCACAAGAACAGTGCTTAGAAATTTAAATTTTACAATGTGTCAACATTAACTCATGCCTCTCATCCTCGCAATTAGAGTGAGGGACCAACCAATCACAGGGTGATGGGCATAGGGAAGTCAGAGGATTTGTCTTTTGTTGGGGGAAAGGGAGGTGGCAGGGAGGTCTACCATAGGTTGAACTCATATGCTGGTGCATTATCAGTGGATCTAGATCCTGAGCCCTTTTTGTTTTACTTATACTTTCAATAAAGCCTTCTAATATTGCCTTGGTTGTCTTTGTCTTCACAATGAGCGAGAGGTAAAAGCATCATGATAAATGAGTGTGTGTGCTTGCATGCTTGTGTGTGTGCCGCGTATATAAGCTGGTCATGGGACTTAGATTCAGCCATTCCCGTCCTCTTTCTTGCTTTCAGGAGGCATTTCATCACTTTGCCACACTTCCACTCTGAACAGGTGCTCTTTCCTTGTTGAGACTGTGGGAAGGAAATCTCTATGCCTGGGCTGGTCCCAAGCCTCAACAAACCCATATCCACCTTTGCTCCCCCATTATCTTGGAGAGAAGGAATGGGCTACCACAGACATTAGAAACACCATTGTAATCACACGGGTCCTATGGCCTCCTGAGTCACCACAGACTAACTACAGATTTTCTCTTTTGGGTGCAGGGACAGCTAAGAAGACCTTGTTCTTCCCCTCAGGGAGCAGTCACACTTTGCTTCAGTTGGGATACACAGTGGTACCAAGCAGCCTGGGGAATGTCTGGCATCATCAACCAAGAGCAGGATGAAGCCTCATTTGCACCATACACCATAGTAAGGTGTCTTCTGCCCCAAGTGCTGGCATCCATGCATTTCTGGAGTGAGCCCAGGCCTTCTGATCACATAAATTCACAGTATCAGCAATAGGTAGCTAGAATTTACATTTTAACCCTTCTTCAAACCACTGCACTCATATACATCTAATTAACAATTTTCATCCTCACTTGCTGCTGGTATTTTTACAATACCAAGTTAGGATCAGACTCTAACCTGAGTCTTCAGGTACACTGCAGGGAGTCAAATTCCTCTGCCACATACTTATCAACACTGAGCCACTTGAGGCAGGGTAAATTCTCTGTGCTCTTGAACAAAAGAATACTGGAAATGATGCATACAGGTATTTCCTCCTCTTCTCACTCATATCATGACAGGAGTCACATAAAAAAACCAGGATTTTCTTACAGTCTATCAGGAGCTATTTGTGCCCCTCATCTTTCCAGGGGGAAAGAATGGTATCAGAAGGCAGAGCACAGAGCATGGATAAAGATAATCTTGTGTGTGTGTGTGTGTGTGTGTGTGTGTGTGTGTATGTGTGTGTGTGTGTGTGTGTGTGAGAGAGAGAGAGAAAGAGAGAGAGAGAGAGAGAGTGTGTCTTGGGGCTTGAACTCAGGGCCTGGACGTTGCCACTGTTTTTGTCAAGGCTAGTTCTCTACAATTTAAACAATAGCTACACTTCTGATTTTTTCTGGTAGTTAACTGGAGATGAGGGTCTCAGGGACTTTCCTAATAAGCCTGGCCTCCAAACTCGATCCTCAGATCTTAGCTTTTTGAGTAGCAATGTCAGATATGAGCCACCGGTGTGCCAAGCTCTTTAATTTTGTTTAAAGAATATAAAAATATTATTGACCACTGTTTCCCAATATTTAAAGTTAAGTAAACAATATACAGTGAGGCATTAGTCTGCTTACTAAAAAGTTAATTTTCTGGCTATTGTAGGACCAGTAACTCAATACTGGTAAGATCGGATTTGTATGTAAGGAATGAACTGAGGTAATGAGGAAGCATGCAAGTCAATAATTATAAATTTTTTTTCATTCATTTATATCAGGGGGTTGTACAGTTTCAAATCTGCAAGCAGCTGACTACATTTCCATTAGCTCAGTCTTTAAAAAACCACCAAATTCAGGAGCTTTCGGTATACAGATTCCAATATTCTGTAAAGAAATGGCTCACTAGAGAAAATATTCAATGTCCACTTAGGTTTGCTTAGCTAATTAATGGAATTAAGATTTGTTTTAATTTTGTCTGTCTAGGAAGTTCTTGAGAGTGGTAAATATTCATTTTAGGAAAATGTGCAAACAACCGATTATATTCACATATATAAGGCAGAGACAGGAAGACCTAAAATTTGAGGCATGTCTGGATACGTAGCAAGAGCAGGACCAACCTAAGATTCTCAGTGACCCTGTTTCCAAAAAGAAGGGAAGTAGGAATGGGATGTGACTCGCTGATACAACATTTGCCTGTCATATGCAAGGTCTTGCATTTGATGTCCACACCTTTAAACAAGCAAACTCTCCCAAAGAATGAACTATAGTGTAAGAATCTTTTATATGTGTATAAACACATACAAACACACCCTCAAACACACACTCAAATTCAGTTAAAGGCAACTTGTTCTGATTATGTAATAATCAAAAAGTTTGTCTAAAATTAATAACAAACCTGTTCGCGAATGCAGAGGAAACAAATATACAACAGAATAAAATATTCTTTTCTTAGAGGAAGCAACTACAGAAAGTCTTTATTATACTTCTTCAAAGTAACCAGTACCACTGAGGCAAAAAATATTTCAACTCTGTCGTTAACACCATTTTCAAAACCAACATGTCAAATTTGGTTTCATTAGAATGTAGCCATTGTTTCAAACTATTAACACAAGAACCAAAACTCCAAGTTTAAATGTATTTTATGCATATATGTATACCTATATATATACATACACAAACATATATATGCATTTATCACTGAGCATCATCTTCTGGTGAAGCCTCCCAAATTATCCTCTCTTCATAAAAAGCAATTACAATTTGAGGACATTTAACATTAGCCTCTCTTGCAAACACCAACTCAGGTTCATCTAAATCTTTCCACTTCACGAGGAACATTAATCCTTCACTAGATCTTGTGGCACCAAGTATTTGTTCTGCCTCTAGACCCCTATCAAAGCCTGTTGGGTTATCATTTGCATTGCTATTCTCTGTTGATACGTTTGATATGCTACCTTCAGATTCACTGCTATCTTCCTGAGAATTCAGAAAAGCATGGATTAAGTCTGGACAATGTAAATGTTCTTCTGGTTCCCAGGTATTATCAGAATCTGAATATCCCTTCCATTTCAGGAGATATTCTACCTTGCCAGCTACTACACGACGGCCTACTACTTTCTCCACTTCAAATTCTTCATGCTCTGCCTCTTCAACATTTTCAGGTTCTCCATGCCTTGTCTTTCTTCTTTTGGGTGTTCTAGGTTTCTTGGGGGCCATTTTTTAATTGCAGATGTAAAGAGTTCTTATTAACCACTTCCGATACTCCAAGTCACAATCCTGATGCAACTCTGGCTCTGGAGCCTCAAGTTCCAGTCACCTCCAAAGGGATTTTTGTTAAATTTCTATGGTAAATCCTAGGAAACAAAGAAAAAAACCAACACGAGTCAGACTAATTGTGAAACTTCACAAATCCCCATGCCTACAGATCTACAAAACATACATCTGTGTGGAATTTTCCTTAGCTTCAACCTGGCTTCTGAGTAATAGACAAACAAAGCAGACCAGACACACACTGGCAGGGTGCTATGGCTAAATTGTCATTGGAACCACAACCACAAAACAGGGGCAGGCAAAACTCCAAGATGTCCATATCAAGAAACATATTAGCAATTTATGAAAATTAGGAGGAAAAGAACCTCAAAGCAGCTAGAGTGAGCATTGATTTTAATGCTAGCACATTTCTTCTCTGAATCCAAAAAAGTCTGGAAGGTATTGGTATATTGCTCAAATGGTGGAAGTAAAAACAGTCAACTCGAAATTCCAGGTTCAGGAAAAGTATCCTCAGGAAAAGTGGGGAAATAAAGATGACAGAAAATGTAGAAATGTTTCACTAGCGATGTATCAATAAGGACCAGCTAAGGAAATTTCTCAATACAAAAAGGAAACAATACTAGAAGTAAGCTAGGAACTTTAGAAAGAAAAAATCAGCAAATATGTACAAATGAGGGCGAATATAGTAGACAGACTTTTTTCCTTCTACAATTTCGAATCATTATGAATTGAGGAAGGAAAACTTATAATACCACCTGATAACTGGTTCCATCTATATAAAAGAAATAGATAAGATATTTATATTCTAAGAACAATTGTCTACTAAACACAAAATTCTGACTTCAAATCTCAATATCCCCAAAACAAAACTCATTCTTAAATAGGAGGATAAAAAAAATCTACCTAAATGAAAACATGTTCTCCCCACTTTATTTTTATTTATTTATTTTTAATCTTTTTGTTTCTTTTTTTTTTCAAATTTTTATTATCAAACTGATGTACAGAGAGGTTACAGTTTCATACGTTAGGCATTGGATACATTTCTTGTACTGTTTGTTACCTTGTCCCTCATGCCCCCCTCCCTCCCCCCCTTTCCCTCCCCCCCCAGGTGTTCAGTTCACTTACACCAAACAGTTTTGCAAGTATTGCTTTTGTAGTTATTTCTCCTTTTTTTTACCCTGTGTCTCTCAAATTTGGTATTCCCTTTGAATTTCCTACTTCCAATACCAGTAAACACGGTTTCCAATGTACTCAGATAAGATTACAGAGATAGTGTAGGTACAACCATAGGAAGGTGATACAAGAACATCATCAATAATAGAAACTACACATACACATAGGACGTTGAAAGTAGTTACAACTGTGATATAACAATTGTTTCCATAACATGGAGTTCATTTCACTTAGCATCATCTTATGTGTTCATAAGGGTATAGCTATTGGGCCTTGTGATGCTCTGCTATGGCTTGCCTAAACCTGTACTAATTATTCCCAATAAGGGAGACCATAGAGTCCATGTTTCTTTGGGTCTGGCTCACTTCACTTAGTATAACTTTTTCCAAGTCCTTCCATTTCCTTACAAATGGAACAATGTCATTCTTTCTGATAGAGGCATAAAATTCCATTGTGTATATGTACCACATTTTCCTGATCCATTCATCTATGGAGGGGCATCTGGGTTGGTTCCAGATTCTCGCTATGACAAATTGTGCTGCGATGAACATTGTTGTGCTGGTGGCATTACTGTGATTTTGTTTGTGGGCTTTTGGATAGATACCCAACAGTGGGGCTGCTGGGTCATAGGGGAGTTCCCCACTTCAAGCTGTATTATAAAGCTATAGTAATAAAAACAGCTTGGTATTGGCACTGGAACAGGCCTGAAGACCAATGGAACAGAATTGAAGACCCAGAATTGAACCCACAGAACTACGCCTACTTAATCTTTGATAAAGGAGCTAAAACAATAGTATGGAAGAAAGATAGCCTCTTTAACAAGTGGTGCTGGCAAAACTGGCTCAACACATGCAACAAACTAAAACTAGATGCTTATATATCACCCTGCACCAAAATCAATTCCAAATGGATTAAAGACCTTGAAATCAAAACAGGCACCCTGAAAACACTAAAGGAAGGAGTAGGAGAAACACTTGGGCTCCTTGGCACAGGACAGAACTTCCTTAACAAAGACCCTGAAAGGCTACAAATCAAAGAAAGGTTGGACAAATGGGACTGCATCAAACTGCAGAGCTTCTGCACGGCAAAGGACATAGCTCTCAAGATAAACAGAAAGCCCACAGACTGGGAGAAGATCTTTACCGGACATTCAACAGACAAAGGCCTCATCTCTAAGGGTATGCAGAAATAAAAAAATTACCTTCTTCCAAAACAAAACCGCAAAGAACCAATAGCCCCCTCATCAAGTGGGCTAAAGACTTACAAAGAGACTTCTCTGATGAGGAAATGAGAATGGCCAATAGGCATATGAAAAAATGCTCTACATCACTGGCCATAAAGGAAATGCAAATCAAAACAACATTGAGATTCCATCTCACCCCAGCAAGAAGGTCATATATCAAGAAAACTAATAATAACAATTGTTGGAGGGGATGTGGCCAAAAGGGAACCCTACTTCATTGTTGGTGGGAATGTAAACTGGTTCAGCCACTCAGGCAAGCAGTATGGAGATTCCTCAGAAGGCTCAATATAGAATTCTCCCCACTTTAGTAGAAGTGAAAAAGTTTGATAATAGAGTCAGGAGCCAGTGATTTATGCCTTTAATCCTACTAGCTACTCAGATGGCTGAGGTCTGATGATATGGTTCAAACACGGGCAGGACAGCAAAGTTTGTGACACTCATTACTAATACCCACAAAAAAAAGTGGGAAGTGGAGCTGTGACTAAAGTGGCAGATTGTGAGCCTTGAACAAAGACAACAGTGACCAATCTGTGATTCAGCTCCAGAACCTACATCAGAAAAATGTTAACGCACTGTAAACTATTATTAATTATTCATATATTTTAATATCTCAAATGTCTATTAAAATATACAAAGTGCACTCAAAACACTTAATAAGTCAAAATAGTAAAACCCCCAAGTAAGGCAAGATAGGAAAACAGTAAGAGAAACAGAAAAACAGACAGAAAACAAAAGATAAGGAAATGTTAGAATTTGCCAGATGCCAGTGGCTCACACCTATAGTTTCAGCTACTTAGGAGGCTGGTACCTGGTGGTTCTCAGTTTGAAGTAAGTACAGGAAGAAATGTACTCTAGATTCAATTTCCAAAATCGCCAACAGAAAGCTTAGCAGTTAGAGTGGCTCAGGTGTTTAAGAACAAGCCAAACAAGCACGAAGGTGTGGACTCAAACCCCACTCCACAAACAAAAGTTATAACCAAGCACAAAAATTAGGTTCAGGTTAAATGATCAAATATTCACAAATATTTCTACCTTTTAGCAAATGTTAGACAGATGCTATGTAACTTGACACATGTTCTCATTCCATAAAATATATCTTTAAAAATAGTACATGCTGTCTACAAGAAACCATGTTCAACTATAAAAGCAGTAAAGGGTAAAGAATAATAAGGTAGAAAACAATATACTATACCAACCTTAATTATTAGGAGCAGGAGTGGTTATATATTAATATTATTAGACTTCCAAGGGGCCTCTCCCTATAGAGTCATAGGATGTGCTATTCCTGCAGCAATAAGCCCTAATAACATGAGGAAAATGTTGTCTTATCAGAGAGACTTGTTGGAAATTCAGTTCCTGAGACATTATTGGGGATTGGTCATGTAGACACCCCTGTCTAGCATTTTACAAAATGTCAGAGTCCTAGTAGAAAACCACAGTATAGGCACAATGTTTCTAAAAATGGCTTGAACACAGATGACCTATTTTATAAGTCCTAGTCAGATTTGGTGGGAATAGTCTCCAAATCTAAGGATCACACCCATCCAGAAATGTGCTTTGCCATGAGGTCTTTCAAAGTAGAGCTGTCAGGCTTACTGTGGCAACATATTTCTTCATAGCTTAGCAACCAGGAGGCTTGAGTTCTTATCCCAGGAAAAAACACATTTGTGCAAACAAATTATGCACAGTGAGCCCCACTAACCAGTTCTGCAAATGGTGAGATTCTCTTCATATTCAAGTTCCAAAATGCCCACAGGGGCTTTGCTCTCTTACTCTTAGTTTGCATAACTTCCCACAGCATTTTAAGACAACTAAATTATCCTACTACCAATACCAAAGAAAGACAAAACTATATCACTTACATCTTTCATCAACTGTCACACAAAATCTGCAAAAAATATTTGCAGAATCGGTCAAGGTCTAAAAAACAGTTTTTTCATCAATGCACGGGTTGTATTCCATCTATGCAAATTTGATTTTAAAAAGATTAACATTTGATCAATACAACCACTACAAGTTAAAGAAATTACATTTGATATGATTCAGCATTCACTTATGATTTTAAAAAATTCTCAGGAATTTCTGAATAGGAGATGCCTTTCTCAAATTAGGAGACTCTACAAGAAGAACTACAGTTAGAGTGGAGAACTTGGGTCAGAGGATAAGGAGAGACAGTGCCCAAATTTTTCTTTTTCTTTCTTTTTTTTTTTTTTTTTTTTTACTGTGGAAAGCTATCTTTCCAGCAATCAATACTACACACTCACTTCCCAGGGTACATTACGAAGGGGGTCACACAGTCAATGAGTTCTGCCATTTGCATCTACTGAGTGACACTGAGTGACATTTCGGGGGTCCTGGTAATCACTTAGATCTATAATCTTGTCTTTTTGTGCCTGCTGAGTGTGAAACTTGCACTCCAAACTTCTTGAGTGTATTTGCAGAAGGAAGAGAAGATGGGTTTTACTTGTCCCCCCATTCCATTTCAGCCCTCTTATCACCAGCTTCCTAGACTTACCTGAAGCAACATTTCAATCTTTTTGCACTAAGAATGGCTAGTGAGGGACTGACTGTGCCTGCCCCCCTCCTCTCTCTCTCTCAGCTGAGCTGTAGCTGCTTCCAAACTCAAAGCCCCTTTCCTGCCTCTCCATTAGGGGCATTTAACATCATTTGTCATTAGCAAGATTATCACCATGCATATGTAAGAATCATTATATACTGTGCCCAGGCCCTGAGTTTAAGCTTCATTACTAGCATGCATGCATGCATGCATGCATGTGCACACACACACACACACACACACACACACACACACACCAAGACTACATAGATTTACACTGCAGAAAATGAAAATTTTTGGTACTAAACAAAATGTATATAGAATGTGTATGCTGAAAAATTCCAACGTGCTGATGAAATTAGTCTAGGAAAGCTAAAAGTGAAATTTGGATATACTATGTTTGTGGATTAGAAAACTATATAGTAAACATATGAATTCTTCCCAAATTGACCTTCTTATTTCATGTAATTCCCCTTCACAATTGAAATGTCAGGCAGATTAAATAGCTATAAACAAAAATACAAACCTCTATCTCAGATTGAAGTTTATTATAAAAGTTAATCCAAATGTGGATCAAAATAAGTTTTATTTTATTATAAATACATCACGGGCTGGGAATATGGCCCAGTGGTAGAATGCTTGCCTCCTATACATGAAACCCTGGGTTCGATTCCTCAGCACCACACATATATACAAAAAGGCCAGAAGTGGCACTGTGGCTCAAGTGGTAGAGTGTTAGCCTTGAGCAAAAAAAAAAAAAAAAGCCAGGGACAGTGCTCAGGCCCTGAGTCGAAGCCCCAGGACTAGCAAAACAAAAATTATAAATACATCATGATAAAATGTACTAAAATCTGTGTAAAAGAAGAGGAGAAAAAGGTTTAAGAAAGACTAATATAAGCCAGATGTCCATGGCTCACAGCTATAATCTATGCATCTCAGGAAGTTGAAATCTGGAAAATCTAAGTTCACAGAAAGCCTGAGGAACAAAGACTTCTATATTCCTTCTCTAAAAATAATCCCCCCAAAAGCAAGGCTGGAATTGTGCTCAAGTGGTAGAATTCTAACCATGTGAATGTGATGCTCTTATGTCTATACTCATAGCACCAAAAAAATAAAAAGGGGAAGGAAATGGAAATAATAGGAAGTTAATTTGATTAAAGTTCATCACATTACATGTATGCACACAATGAAACTCATTTGTACAATTCATTTATGCACATAAAAACTCAAAACTGAAAGACAGAATAAAGGCCCAGAAATGCAACAAAGAAAAGAAAGATTGGACAAATGAGACTGCATCAAACTGCAGAGCTCCTGCACGGCAAATGACATAGCTTGCAAGATAAACAGAAAGCCCACAGATTGAGAGAAGATATTTACCAGCCATAGAATGGACAAAGGCCTCCTATCTAAAATATACGTAGAACTCAAAAAGTTAAATTCCTCCAAAACAAATCCTCAAAGAACCAACTGCCTCCTTAACAAATGTGCTAAAGACCTAAAAAGAAACTTTTCTGAAGAGGAAATAAGAATAGCCAAGAAGTGAAGAAGTGCTCTACATCACTGGCCATAAAAGAAATGCAAATCAAAACAACACTGAGATTCCACCTCACCCTAGCAAGAATTTCCATTATCAGGAAAACTAATAATAACAAATGCTGGAAGGGATGTGGCCAAAAAGGAACCTTACTACATTGTTGGTGGGAAAGTAAACTTGTTCAACCACTCTGGAAAGTGGTATGGAGATTCCTCAGAAGGCTAAACATAGAGCTCCCCTACGACCCAGCAACCCTACTTTTGGGCATCTATCCAAAAGATT
>NC_063188.1:80378426-80430139 GCF_023159225.1 Perognathus longimembris pacificus | reverse complement strand
ACAAGCAAGACCACACTAGAGCCACCAGCACAACTATGTTCATCGCAGCACAATTTGTCATTGCTAAAATATGGAACCAACCCAGATGCCCCTCAGTAGATGAATGGATAAGGAAAATGTGGTACATATGCACAATGGAATTCTATGCCTCTATAAGAAAGAACCAGGAAATTGAAAGGGAATACCAAAATTGAGAGACACAGGGTAAAAAGAGACAAACAACTACAAAAGCAATACTTGCAAAACTGTTTGGGGCAAGTGAACTGAACACCTCAGGGGGGGAAAGAGAAAGGGGGAGGAGGGAGGGGGGTATGAGGGACAAGGTAACAAACAGTATAAGAAATGTATCCAATGCCTAACGTATGAAACTGTAACCTCTCTGTACATCAGTTTGATAATAAAAATTTGAAAAAAAAAATCTCAGAAAGAAAAAAAAAGAAAGAAAGAACCACACTGCCCCATTCATAAGGAAATAGAAGGACTTGGAAAAAATCATACTAAGTGAAGTGAGCCAGACCCAAAGAAACATGGACTCTATGGATTCCCTCATAGGGAATAATTAGTACACCTTTAGGTGAGTCATAGCAGAAGATCACAAGAGCCCAATATCTATGCCCATAGGAACACATAAGATGATGCTAAGTGAAATGAATTCCTCGTTATGGGAACAAGTGGTATATCATTGTTGTAGTTATTTTCAATATGCCATGTGAAACCATACCCTTTTTTTCTCTCTCATATTCCCTTCTGGTGGTTTTACCCCTGTTATCACTGTATCTGATCTTAGTACCCTGAATACTGTACATACTGGTATTAGTACTAGGGAGGGAAAGGGAATACAAAAATTGAGAGACAAATGGTAAAAAGAAATGACTGCAAGAGCAATACTTACAAAACCAGTTGGTGTAAACCAACTGTACAACTCACAGGGGGGAGAGGGTAAGTAGGAGGGGGGAGGTAGGAGAAAAATGAGGGAGGAGGTAACAAGTTGGATAAGAAATGTACTCACTGCCTTACATATGAAACGGTAACTCCTTGAACTTTGACAATAAAGAAGAAAAAAAGTGAAAGACAGATTTAATAATTTCATCTTATAAAAGCCAGAGTAAATTATAAAACTATAAATTATAGAACTATAATTACTTAATCTGTAATTTGTTGAGCTATAAATTGTAATACTTCTAGAAGAAAGCTTAAGATAAAGTTTCAGCACCTAAGACTGACTAAATGAAGATTTCTAAAACAAGTCACAAAATACCCATACAAATACAAAACTTGAAAAAGTATATATATGCAAAATTAAAAATGTTGTTCGATAAAAAATCTGAGTAAATAGGATGATCAGCTACAGAATAAGAACATGTTTTCCCATATGAGAGACACTTAATGTTACTTTTCATTAATAAGATATCACCACACATATATCAGAATAGCTATATAGTGAGAATAGCAAATACTGAGTAAGACTTATTGAAATTGATCTTATTCTTGGCTAGTGGGGATACCAAAAGGTATATGTTGTCTGTAAAGGTTTGTCAGTTTCTTTTCTTTCTTTTTTCTTCGTGTGTGTGTGTGTGTGTGTGTGTGTGTGTGTGTGTGTGTGTGTGTTTACCAATCCTGGAGTTTGAACTCAGTGCCTGGGCCTCTCATTGAGCTTCTTTGCCCAAGGCTAGTGCTCTACCATGTGGGCTATAGACACAGATTTTTGGTGATTATTTGGAAACAAGAGGGTCTCGTGGATGTTCCTGCTCAGGCTGGCTTAGAATCAGGATCCTCAGATCTCTGTCTCCTGAGTATTTAGGATTAGAGGCATAAGCCACTGGTGCCTACTCTTTCTAGATTTATTTTTCTTATTTTTTAAGATCAACTAGTTATCAGGGAGTTTCACTTTGACACGACCATATATAGATAAAACGTATCTCCATCAGACTCATCCATTCCTCACTCTTCCTTGTCCCCTCGTTCTTCACAAACCAATCTTGACAAGCTTCACTGTTCCAGTTTTAAACATGTACATAGTTTTACTGTACAGTTTTACAAAGACATAATATGAGTTATAGGAAGGTTAAATAACTTTCCCAAGACTCATAATCATAGACTGTGATGTTACTTAGGAAACAAGAGTGAAATTCTTTTTTCCTTGCCGGTATTGGGGGCTTGAACTCAGGGCCTTAGCAATGCCCCTGGCTTCCCTTTTGCTGAAGGCTAGCACTCTACCACTTGAGCCACAATGCCACTTCCATTTTTTTTTCTGTTTATGTGGTATTGAGGAATTGAACCTAGGGCTTCATGCATGCTAGGCAAGCACTCTACCACTAGGCCACATTCCCAGCCCTGGCTGAAATTCTTAATCTGAATACTCTCAGTCAATATGTATCTATGGAAACAAAAACATATGGGGACTTCTAGATTTCTTGTATATTTTATATGATCAAGTACATATATGACATATTTTTGTAAGCATACTGGGAATGGAAACAACTTTTACATGTGTTGTGGAGAAAAGTACTGTGTAGAAATGATTAGTGTAGGGGCTGGGAACATAGCCTAGTGGCAAGAGTGCTTGACTCGTATACATGAAGCCCTGGGTTCAATTCCCCAGCACCACATATATAAAAAACAGCCAGAAGTGGCGCTGTGGCTCAAGTGGCAGAGTGCTAGCCTTGAGCAAATTAAAGAAAAAAAGAAATGATTAGTGTAGTCTCTGATATTAAATGAATAGGAACTCAAATCATCTAAAGACAAAGATTTCAGTAACCTTTCACCAGGAAAAAAATGTAAACAAATCCTGGCCAGAATTTTAAGTTGGAAAAATGCCAGTGTATAAATATTTATTTTGAAATTAGTGTTTAATGTCCATGGAAATTAAAAAGGACTCATCTGCAGTAGCATGGAATCACACTAGTGATACCATGACATCTTTCAATAGCATACTGGTGACTTTTAATTAAAAGATAAATTGAAAAAAATTAAAATTGTTCAAGTGGTATCTCTCATTTAGTTTACTTTACTTTATAAACCAAAGCGTAGGGTCCTGAAATCTTATAGGAACATCTTACTCATATATATATATATATATATATATATATATATATTATTCACACATATGTATACACACATATATACATAAACATTTGTATCTCTATACACATATGCTCATTTGAGCTGCTGTGATGTTTAGAGAGGAAAGAGCAATGTGACATGCTTTAATAAACAGGTCACTTTTCCTCTCTTCCTGGGTCATTGTATATTCTTCTTAATCATGAAGACTTCAAAAAAATGTACAGTGAAATAAAATAATTCCAAAAAACCCCAGAGCTAGGATAATAGACTCAATTACTGTCCAGGTACACTTGTGCTGCAATAGGCCTATCTTAGTGGGACTCCAGGTGGAAGCACTCAGTTGAGTTCTCTAAAACTTTTCTACACTGGCTGGCCTTGATCCATAATTCTCCTCATCTCAGCATTCCAAGTTGCCAGGATTATACTTGTGACCCACTGACATCTATGTAACAATTTTATTTAGCTTGCATTTATATGTAGGAGTGTGTGTGTGTTTGAGTGAGAGAGAGAGAGAGAGAGTAGGAGAGAGAGAGAGAGCGTATGTAGGACCTTAAGCTCTCACTCAGCTTTTTTTGTTAATGGCTGGTACTCTTATCATTTGAACAACACCTCAGGTATGCCTCTTTTTTGGGAAGTTAATTGGAGATGGGATTCTTGCAGACTTTTCTGCTTCAGCCATCTTCCAATCTCCATCTTCCTGTTCTCAACCTCCTGAGTAGTTAGGATTACAGAAATGAACCACCAGTGCCTAGCTCGCTTTTATTTGTAGTAGAACAAAATAGAAAACATATTCAAAGGCCAGTGCCTCTCACCTATAATACTAGCTATACAAGAAGCTGAAATGTGAGAATCCCAGTTGGAAAACCATCTTGGAAGGAAAGTCTGTGAGACTCTTATTTCCAACTAATCAGCAAGAAGCAAGAAATGGAATTGTGGTTCAAGTGGTAGAGCAAATGTTTTGAGCAAAATGATTAAGAGACAGCATCCTGTTAAAGTTACAAAAACAGAGAAACAATACAAATGTCTTTCAGTAGGTAAATAGTTAAACTGGCACAGCCATACTATAGAATGTCACCCAGCAGGAAAAAGGTATGAAATAGCCAGGTGCAGGTGGCTAACACCTGTAATCCTATCTACTCAGGAGGCTGAGATCTAAGGATTTCAGTTCAAAGCCATCCTGGGCAAAAAACTCCCTGTGAGACTCTTATCTCCAATTAACCACTCAAAAACAATAGCAGCAGCAGCAACAACAACAACAATAACAACAACAAAAACAGAAGTGGGGGGCTGGGAATGCGGCTTAGTGGTAGAGTGCTTGCCTTGCATGCATGAAACCCTGGGTTTGATTCCTCAGTACCACATAAGCAGAAAAAAGCCAGAAGTGGCGCTGTGGCTCAAGTGGTAGAGTGTTAGCCTTGAACAAAAAGAAGCCAGGGATAGTGCTCAAGCCCTGAGTCCAAGCCTCAGGACTGGCAAAAAGAAAAAAAAAACAACAGAAGTGGTTCTGTGGCTCAAGTAGCAGAGTGCTAGCTTTGAGCACAAAGAGGCTCAGGGACAGTGCTCAGACCCTGAGCTCAAGCCCCACAACTGACAAAAAAGAAGTGTGAAATATTGTATTTGGAGAATCTCAAAGAACTGGTGTTCTGTTAAAAGACTTCATAAAAGTATGATTCCATTTTTCTAATATTCCCAAATGAGACAAATACAGAGATGACGAACATGTTAGGGGTTGCCAGGGACTGGAGAAGGAGTTACTGTGACTTTAAAGTGTGGCATGAATACTTATGGTGGAAAATCTACACTTGTGATAAAAGTGATAAAGCTGCATAGAAGGAGGTTCACAGATCTAGAAATGATTGCATGAATTCTAAATAAGCTCTGCTGATTGTACCAATATCATTATCTTGGTTTTGATATTGTATTCTAATTATTTAAGACATGACCTTTGGGTAAAACTAGATGAAGACTTCCTGAGACCCCTCTGTAATACTGTTTTCTTTACAACTTCTTTGATAATAAATTGAATATTATAAAGCAAGTCTGAAGTACTACAAGTATTTCAGAATTCACAATAGCGTATGAAGAAATTAAACTACATCCTTAATAAGGAAAACAGGCAAAACACCAAAGAGCCTACTTTACTGTTTATCCTGAAACCATTAATGAAAATGAGTAATCTGAGTTCATCATAATTGCATAAGCTACATTTGCAAGCACCCCCCTCAACTCAGCCCTCAAAGTTTTCTAAGTGATTTGGCCAGATTCACTTAGATGATCCAAGATAATCTTTTCTCTACTTTAAATGAACTGAAAATGAGTTTTTATTTTCTTTCTTTTTTATGTCCCCTACTTACTGATACAGCACAACTTGGATCAGTGACTTACCAGGAGAAGATTGACAAAGTGACACTGAAAAGTACCCTCATCCTCAAATATTTTGTTGGCAAAGGGACAGTTGACTAGCTAATTGTCCCTTGGTTTTATTATAGGTTCTCCAAGCCTAAAGGACCTCAGTCAAGAGTGTGCTTTGAGTTTTTATAGCAACCTGAAGATCAAAGCACTTGACTCAGCCATGCTGCAAACATTTAAGTGGCAGTTTCCTTTCCCAATACTGCCAATGGAGATGTCCTGGATGGTTAAGACCTCTAGGGCCCTCAGCAGGCTTCAGGAGACAATGAAGAAGGAGGCTTACCACCGCTATCCCTACTTTCTGGCCTTCCCACCTTCCTGACAGCCCAAGAAGATTTAGAAATACAGATTTTCACACAGTTTGCCAGCAACATCACTTGCCACTCTACCTACCAATGACAGTGAAAGGCCACAAAACAGGACAAAGAAGAATGAGGTTTTTTTTTTTTTAATGAGGGAAGCTAAGGTATTCAGATTTGTCCTAAGCTGGAACTGTACCAGTGGAGATACACCTGCAGACATGTAATGTTTCTGTGAAGTTTGAACAAGGTCTCACACTTATTTCCCCTGCCTTGGGCTTCCAGTACAAAGCAGATCCTGTAGGTATTTGCTGAACCTGGACATGGATTCAGGGATTTCCCTGTTCTTGCTTAACTTTCTCACTTGGGAGAGGGCATTCTATCAGTTGTGACTACTACCAGTAACACAGCCACCTTTTTTGAAAGGCTTAAGGCATGACAAATTGTGCCTGGCCTGGCTAAAAACAAAGATTCACCCACAACCACCTTTGTTCCCTGATTATCTAGGATAACACACATAGATAATCACATCTATAAGAAACATCATTTTAACACCACCGGTACTACTGAAATATAATGCTACCCTGTCATCACAAAATAAGCAGGAGTAAAGACTTTGGACCTCTTTTTGATACTGCAAGCAGATGAATGATTGTCTTCCCCGTTTCTTAGCTGAAAGTTAAAGGGGAAGCCTAGTAGCATCAGGGGGCCTGGGACATAACTCATGGGGGCAGGGGAATGCTGAGGGGGGCAGGGGGAATGATGGAGGGAGGAGGTAACAAGTTGCATAAGAAATGTAGCAACTGCCTTACTTATGAACCTGTAACATTACTTTGATAATAAAATAAATAAATAAATATTTTCCTCCTTCTATGATACTAACCAAGAGTAAGCAGGAATGCCAATTGGACCAGGCTCTCATAAGTGGACACCCAGAGAAGAACACAGATCAGCAGACCCTGGATGCCCAAACAGAAGAAATAACCATAGTTAGCATTAAAAACTTGCTCCCCCAAAGGCACAAATCCCATTTTCTCTACCAGATGTCTACTTCAAAGGACCACCTGAGGACCAGACCTGTGGTCACAGCAAGACAGCAAACAGCCAGGTGGCAATGTGGTCCAAACCAGTACTGCCAGGTGAGATATCTGGAGCCCTTAAAGCCTTTGCACGCCCAGCTGTCAGTGTCTGTGGATGATGAAGGCACAGAATCAGTATCCATGCAATGTCTCTACTCCCCCACTCCCTCCCCACATCTTCCCTTTTCTCATGGTGCATTCACTGGTGTGGCCTAGGGTCACACCATGGCCTAGGGAACATTCTTTCCCTTCCACTGCCCAGCGGCTCCATCCAAGAGCAAGCTGCACTCCAATGGCACCAGACTGAGGTGTGAGAGGTATTCTCCCTACTGCTGGCATCCAGGGATCCCCTGACAGGAACCCGACGGCCTGCCTCATAGAACAAGTAGGGAGTCATCCTCACCACTATAACTAACCCTGCTCCCAAAGAACCACTTGTCACCTCCTCTACTCTCCCTGCCCGCGTCTTCAAAGGACCCAATGAAGATCAGACCTCTGGAGCTGACACACAGCAAACAGCAAGGTGGCAATTTCCTCAGCACCAGGAATGCCAGGGGCTACCACAATGACGGTTAGGACCTCTGGGCCCCTGCCTGTGCCTGCACACCATATGCATACACACACGTCATCGTGATCCTGTGGATAATCTAGATGCCTGGACTGATCCGCACTCTGCCAGCATAAACTTCTAACTCTAAGCCTACTATGCATAGTGAGGGACCAATCAACACAGGAGGAGGTGGAGCAAGGAGGAATTTATATAGAGCTGGAAGATATTCAGGTATGTACTCACAACCAAGCACTGCACCAGTGGAGACACACCCCAAGTCTTTTTATGTTTCCTTAGGTTTTCCACAATGGCTCACACTCCTGTGCTGCCTTCTGTTTCTCTTTGAGAGTGGTACTACTATGCCAAGCCTCTCTGTGTGTGTTGAGCTTGTCTGGGATTCAGATGTAGGGACTAGTCACTGTGGCTTTGCTTTTTTCCTTTTTGCTTTTTAGTTGGTTTTGTTGTAAGTTGGCCCATTAAACCACTACAAACAATCATTTTTGGGTGGGAAAGATTGTGTATGGACTGCCCTCACCCTACCCTCATTTCTTGGATGGTCTCAATTTTCTTTGCATAGCCATAAACCACAGTCCTCAGAATCTTCACTCCAAGGGTAACTATGATAGCAGGAGTAAGTCCAGCAGGGAAAAGACCAAAAAAAAAGGCTAAAGGCATAGGCTAAGGAAGCATAAAGCCATAACATCATCTGAGAAATATTCAAAATATATGATGAATATGTTGGTGCACATGTGTTAAGTCTACCACAAGAAGGCAGAGAATGTTGTGTGGAGACCTCAAGACCCATCTGGGATGGAAAAGAAAACCATATTTTAAAAAAGAAACATTTCTTGTACTGTTACCTCATCCCTCATTCCCCCCTCCACCCTCCCTCTTTCCCTTCCCCTCCCCTCCACGAGTTGTTCAGTTCATTTTCATCAAACAGTTTGTAAGTATTGCTTTTGTAGTTGTCTTTTTTTACCCTGTGTCTCTCAGTACAAGAAATGTATCCAATGCCTAATGTATGAAAGTGTAACCTCTCTGTAATTCAGTTTGATAATATATAAAAAAAAGAAACCGACTCAAGATTCTGGGGGTCTTATGCCTATTATCCTAGATTCTCAGGAGGCTGAAATATGGAAGCCAGCCTGGATAAGAAAGGTCCTGAGACTCTTCCCCCCAAGAAAATTCTCAGAAAAAAGCTCTGAGTGAAAAAAACCCAAGGATAGCACTCAGGACATGAGTTTAAGCCACAGGGCTCAAAAATTAAAAAAGAAACAGAAAATAAGAAAAGAGAATATTTAAATGCATTTTACAACTTGATTATTCACATTTTTCTTTATAGAAATTTGTTCCTTTATTTCCTGATGGATTATAAGATTTTTTTCCTGTAAACATTATGTACATATATTAAAACACAGAAAGTAAAATTTTTTTTAAAAAGGAAGTTTGTGGGCTGGGAATATGGTCTAGTGGCAAGAGTGCTTGTCTTGTATACATGAAGCCCTAGGTTCAATTCCTCAGCACTACATGTATAGAAAAGGCCAGAAGTGGCGCTGTGGCTCAAGTGGCAGAGTGCTGGCCTTGAGCAAAAAGAAGCCAGGGACAGTGCTCAGGCCCTGAGTTTAAGCTCCAGGACTGGCAAAAAAGGTAGCTTGTATCCCATTTGGAGACTGTATTCAGGTAAAAGAATTGTGTTCCTCTTTTCAGGCGACACTAATCTCAATTCAGGGGAGATGGCCACTGGCACCAAGCAACCTGGTATAATATTTTCCTAATGTTGCTGGCTGCCATTATCAGCCAAGAGCCAGCCTGAACCCCAACTATACCATGTATGAGAGGAGGCAGTATATACTAGACAACTGCTCAAATCATTAGCATAGGAGGAACCCAGACTTCTTGACCCCGGACACCACAGTAGAAGCTAGCAGACACAGCACCTTAAACCTGCTCCTAAAGACACAATTGTTGGGGCTGGGGATATAGCCTAGCGGCAAGAGTGCCTGCCTCGGATACACGAGGCCCTAGGTTCGATTCCCCAGCACCACATATACAGAAAACGGCCAGAAGCGGCGCTGTGGCTCAAGTGGCAGAGTGCTAGCCTTGAGCGGGAAGCAAGCCAGGGACAGTGCTCAGGCCCTGAGTCCAAGGCCCAGGACTGGCAAAAAAAAAAAAAAAAAAAAAAAAAAAGACACACTTGTTATTCCCCACATACCAATATGTAGGCATAACCACCGGAGCAACTGATGATCAGACCTTCATGCCTGGGGAAGGGGTGGGAAAAAAATAGGGGGAAGTTCCTTCAGCCTCAATGGTACTAGAAGATAGCTCATAACTGGTTAAGACCTCTGGCACTCCCAGTGGTGATTTACAGAAAATACAGGCAGAGACTCAGCATCCCCCTCACAAACCCCATTTCGCTCCCCCTAGGAAAAACTCAGAAGTCCAGATGTATGTGCACACTGTCTACCATCAGCGAAACCTATCACTCATCCTCCCAAACATATAGAAACCAAAAATATAGGAAAACTGGTGCTTTGGGTTTAATATTCATGAGCCAGCAGTGAAGCACTGGACTATGCTCCAAATCCTTTCAGGTTGTATTACATTTTGAATAAGATCTCACCATTTTCCCCAGGTAGCCCTGGGCTTCCAGTCCACTTCTGGGCAAAACAACACATTGTGTGTATGTATCTGTTTGTCTGTGTCTGTTTCTCTGTTGGTTGTAGGTAGTGGATTCATGGATTGTCTCATTTTCACTTGTCTTTCTTCCTTTTGCTGGTTGTTCTATCACTAGGGCCAGGCATCCAATGCCATAGACACTTTTCTGGAAAGTATAATGCCATCCCATGCCATTGCCTGGACTAGCCTCAAATAAACATTAACCCACGGCAATTTTGATACACAAATATCTAGGATAACACAAATGGGTTACCACAGCCAACAGAAACACCATTTGAACACTAGAGGCCATATTGAAAAATAATAAACTTTCTTTAAATAATGCCATCTGTCTGACACATACTAGGATACGCTAGAATCTTCAGTCCTCTTTTAGAGGCTGAAGCCTGATGGAGGAACCTCTTTCCTCATCTCAGAGATCATGCTAAAATTCAGTAAAAAAGAAGAAAAAATGAAAAAGAAAAAATAAGCTGGCACCAGTGGCTCATACCTGTAAATCTAGCTATTCAGGAGGCTGAGATCTGAGGATCGAGGTTTGAAACCAGTTTGACCATTAAAGTCCCTGTGAAACTCTTATCTCCAAGTAATCACTCAAACCAACAACAATAATAACAAGAAAAACAAGCCCATAACTGGCGCTGTAGCTCAAGTGGTAGAGCACTAGCCTTGAGTACAATGGGGCTTATGGAAAGTGCACAGGCCAGAATTCAAGGCCTACAGCAGAGGAAACAATCCCAGTGGCAGCAAGAGACTTGGGGACATACTTTTCTATTATACTTCTTGGCTTCAGTATGCACTAGCAAGCTGAAGCCCCAACTATACCAGATTAAAGTGGGAGATGTATTATGCCCAACTGCTGACATCAGTGCAAACCCAGAAAGGAACACTGTTCCCTTGAGCCCAGGCAACCACAGTACACCAAGGAAGTGACAGTACTTGCAACCTGTTCTCTAGTTACCACTTATCATTATACTTCTTTGCCTGGTGGCATCATCAACAAACCAACCTGAGAATTTGATACTAGACACTGCCAAGATTCAAATATCTAGGCAGCAACTTCCTCCACTCCAGTACTGCTAGTGTATGTTTCATGAGTGGTTAGGTACTCTCCACAACAGGCATCAGGAGACAATGCATGAGGAGGCTCAGCTGAAACACCCCTAACATCACCACCACCCCAACCCCTATCTGTACATGCTATACACACTCGTGGCACAGTTTACAAGAAACAACTTGTGTCTTTTGTCCCTCCCACTATCAGTTAGCATGATGGGCCACACAATATGACAGGGAGAAATGAGATGTTTTTAACTGGAGAAGGTGGTGTTCTGGTTTGTCATTAGATGGAACTCTACAAGTAGAGCCTTTACTGACCAAAAACTTATATTTCTCAGCAACAATGGGCTTCCAGTCTAGAAAGGGGACATTGCCACACGTGGCTGTGTTGGCTACGTGCTGGTTCTAGGATGTAGATAGAAGGATACAGTCACACTTTCTTGGCATTCTTTTTTTTGGGAGGTGTGTGGGGTGTGTTCTCTCAGATGGACCAGGCCACTAGTGCCATGGTCAGTGATTTTTTATAAAACTAAATCCATGGTAAATTTTTCATGTTCTGGTCTCAGAGAAAGATCCACCAACAACCAACTTTGATCTGAACTAGCCTGAATAATGGGAACAGGCCATCACAGCCATCAGAAGAATAGTTTTAACATCAAATGCCCTGCTGAAACACAATGCTAGGCAGTCACCACAAAATAAGTAGGGGTGGGTACTTTGAACTTTTTTTTGAGGCTGCAGGCATGTTGTGGATTGTATTCCTCCACTCAGAGTACATTAGCAGAAATTCAGAGGGGAGGCCCAGTAGCACCAGGGGGGTTGGGACATATTTTCCTCTTCCTAAGACACTAGGCAAGAGAGATTCGAATGCAAAATGGATGAGGCAGGAAGTAGAGGTATGCTGTCCAACTTCTGGCATTAGAGAAAACCCAGATCACCTGAACCAGGACCATGAACCAGAACATATAACCAGAGTTAGGACTTAAAATGTGCTCCTAAATCTATGTCCTAGCTATGAAGGAGGCTTATAGCTGAGGATTGCTGTTTGAAGCCAGCCTGGGCAGAAAAAAGTCCATGACACACTTATCCCCAATTAACCACCAGAAGAACAGAAGTGAAGCTGTGGTTCAAAGCAGTACAGCGCTAACCTGGAGTGAAAAAGTTCAGGGACAATACCCAGACCCTGAGACTAAGTCCTACAAAAAATAAATAAAACAAAACAACAATGAAAAACCCCAAGCCACCTTGCTCCTAGAGTCATGTGTCATCCCATCTTCCCTACCTGATGGTGTCTTCAAAGGAATACCTGAGGACCAACTCGATAAGGCGGCAGCCAGGAGGCAATGCAGACTGCACCAGTACAGCCAGGGAAGACCATATAGGAGCCCTTAGGGCCCTTGCGCCCCCAGCTGGCGGCGGCGGCGTCTGTGGATGACGAAGGTGGAGAATCAGCAACCACGCAATGTCTCTACTCCCCGTCTGCCCCTCCCCCTTCCTTTCTCTCAGGGTGCATTCGGTGAGGGCCCCAGGCTCCCCATGCAGCCTAGGGAAATATTTTTCCCTCCGCTGCCCGACAGCTCCATCCAAGAGCGAGCCGCACCCCAACAGTACCAGGCTGAGGGGCGAGACGTATTCTCCCTACTGCTGGCATCCAGGGGTCCCCTGACAGGAACCCGACGGCCTGCCCTGCAGCACAAGAAGGGGGTCACCCTCACCACTGTAACCCCACTCCCAAAGAACCACTTGTCACTCCCTCTTCTCTCCTTGTTGGTGTCTTCAAAGGACCCACTGAAGAGCAGACCTGGGGAGCCCACACGCGGCCAACAGCCAGGCGGCAATTTCCTCAGCGCCGGGACTGCCGACCGGATGGCCTCGGCGCCAACCAGTACCACCACTATGGCTCCCGTCGGCGCCTGCGCACTAGGCCGGCCAGGGTCATGACCCCATTTACACGCATGCGCTTTCGTGACCCTGTCGAAGGTCTAGGTGATGTAATTCATGCACACTCCGCCAGCACCTACTCCTACCATTCAGCCTACTATGCACAGTGAGGGACCAATCACACACAGGAGGAAGCAGGGAAATGAGGACTTTTTAATGGGGCGAGGAGATATATGAGTGTGTACTCACAACCCAACACTGCACCTGTGGATACACACGGCCATCCTTTTATATTTCCTTCGGGTTTCCCTAATGGCCCACAATTACTCCTATGCCACCTTCTGCTTCTAGTGAGCTAGTTGAAACACTATGTCAAGCCACTCTGTGTATGCTGAACGGGTCTGGGGATTCAGATGTAAGGATTTGCAGCCTTGGCTTTGCTTTCTTCCTTTCAGTTGGTTTTGTAACTTGGTTTAGGCAACCACTACACACAACCATGTTTTAGGAAAGACTGTCCAGACTATACATTTATATGACCTGCCCTTTGCCTCCGCCACCCCACCATCTCCCAGTGTTAGCTAGTATAAAAGGAGTTGGCATCACAGTCCGCAGAATCACCACTTTAACAACCCAGTCCATATTAAAATACAATGCCACTTTGTCACCACAAATTAATTTCACTTACATCCTTCTCTCTCCATTTGGATGCTGCAGCTGTGTGGAGAAACTGTGTTCTTCCTCTCAGGATGCATTAGCTGAGATTCAGCAGGAAGGCCCCGTGACACCAAGCAATCTGGGCTCATACTTTCCTCCTCTACTCGCTGACAGTATCATTCCAAGAGGAATGGGAACCCCAAATGTACTAGGCAGGTGAAGGAGTCGTAATTTGCACAGCGACTGCCATCCTTAGATAACCGGAGAAGAATACAGATTGCCTGATCCTGCACCCCACAGAGGAAGCTGGTAGGCACAGCTGGAACTTTCATTCTTCTCCCAAACATGCACTGATCTATCCCTTCATCTCCACTTGGTGGCACCACCAACAGATCCAGGACTCTCTTGACCCTGACACTAGCAAACAGCTAGGTGGCTATTTCCTCTTCTATCTTATTACCAACTCAGAGTTTGTGAGTGGTTACGACCTCTAGTGCTCAAAGCAGGTATGTGCAGACTATGTATGTGGCATTTCAAACTATTCACAATTATCCAGCCCTTGTAAAGTAGTTGGCCAGCAGCAGCACTCATGCCCTCCCCTTCACAGTTAGAGGGACTAATCACAGACATGAGGACAGGGAGAATCAAGGCTGGTTTTCTATCGTAGGGTGGTGGTGGAGCAGAGGATTATTTAGATTTCTACTCATAAACTGACCCTATACCTAATACCCCGCTCCTTTGCATTGAATCATATTTTGAATAATGCCTGGAAAATTTCCCTAGACCATTTGAAGTTCTAGTCTGCCAAAAGAGTACCACCAGACAGAGAAGCTTGGTGTGTTTGAGATGGTACTTGCAGATGGACTCAAGGATTTGCCTTCTCTACCTTTGCTTTCTTGCTTTTGTGGTCATTCTACTCATTAAACCATGCTACCAGTACACATAATCTCTATTTCAGGGGAACTTTTTCCATGCCAACTTGTTACTTGGGCATAGGTAAAAGTAAGATCCATCCACATTAACCTTTGCTCTCAAATTAGCTAGGCCTGGCACCATAGGCATCAGAAATACGATGTGAACAGCACAGTCCCTACTGAGTCAAAATGCCACTTGATCATCACATACTCATGAGGCACTAGTGACTTTAGTTGCCTTTTGGTGTATTCAGCCCATTGCAGGAACTATACTCCTCTTGGATGCATTAGGCGAGATCAAGTGGCACCTACTGGCCTGGGAAACACTTTCCTCCCCAACTAGCTGGCCTCCCCATTCAACAAAAACATGGAACCCCAATTGTACCAGGCAGGAGTGACAGGGTATTCCAATCAACTACTGGCATCAGTGGACACCTAGAGAGAAACCCAGAAGGCCTGACCACAGGAACCCACAGCAGAAGCAGGTGGCCATAGCTGGCACTTTAAACTTGCTTCCAAACAGCAATTGTCATCCCACTCATCTCTACCTGGTAGCCTTATCATGAGAAGACCTGGGGAGCAGACTTGCCAAGGAGGTGACACCACAAAATATTAGTAGGCCACTTCCTCTGTACTAATTGGGCCAGAAGAGAGCTACCATGTGTTTGTGGACTATAGTGCCACCTCCAGGCATTTGCACTAATATAGGTGAAGGCTCATGCCTCAAGCCTCCCAGGCCTGCCCCTGTGGAGTCCAAGAAGAAAGGAATTTCAAATTGTTTAAAAGCAGGGACACTTGTCCCTTGCCCTCACAATTAGAATAGGAACCAGTCACAGACAGGAGAACAATAGAAATATAGTATTTTTACAGGGGATGAGGAAGGAAATATTTCCCTTTGTACTCCTAAGCCAGCATGGTACCACTGGAGGTATACTGTCATCCTTTTTACATTTAGTTATACGTTGAAAGAGGTCTCAAAATATTCCCTAGACCAATTTTTGCTTCCAATCAAGCACAATGTGCACCTCCACTCTGACACACATAGTGTTGTGTGTTCGTGTGTGTGCATGTATTTGTACATCTGACTGTTTGTATTTGTACACTTCCTAATAGGTTACAGCCTCTGCCTCATGAGACTTCTTCCAGGCTTCTTTCAAGGACCACCAAAGGACAGATGCTGCTTGCCTTCTCCTGGAGGGGCCACACCTCTGCCTTTTACCCCTAATACCGAAGCCCCTTGAGAGCAGGAAGCAGCCAGAGAGAGTCGGTGCCCTTTTTCATAATTATTCAAGGCCAGAATGTAAGATCCACCCCTGGAAGGGCTCCATGCAGATTCCCCTACCTGTTTGTCTTTGCCCAGTTACTAGGTAACGGGCACAGGCAGGGGCAGTTACCTCCCGCTGCTCTGAGGTCACATCCCATTCACCTGGCTATATCTCCTGCTTTCCCTATATAATCTGGCTCAACAAGAGTCCCCACTCTCTTTCCTTTTCTCCCATACTCTCTCTTGCTCTTTTTTCTGTTTTTCTCTTCTTCCTTCCCCTCTGTCTCCCCACACCTCCATCTTGTATGGGCTGGAAGTTTGCTTTCCCCCCAATAAACTCCTTTCTTCCTGAACTGTGTGGTGGGTTTCCTTTCTGGCAAACCTTACAGAAAGTATATATGAAAACAAGATAAAAAAAACTTTGAAAGCTGTTGATTAATAGGGGTCAATAAAGCAAAGGGACTACGACTTCATGATTTTAAACATAATTAAATGTTCTTTACAAATTTAATGATTTATTTAAAAAATATTGTAAAGGTGATATACAGAGCAGTTACAGTTATATAAGTCAGGTAATTAATATGTTTCCTTTTGAACAGTGTCACCCCCTCTCTCAATCTCTCCCAATTTTGCTCTCCCATCTCCCTTCCCCTCAAGCTATATAGTTCATTTTCAATATAGTCTCCAGTGAGTATCACTGCTGAATTGGTTCACGATTTGTTTCACCATGTCTGTGCTGCCACTTCTCCTCCCCAAATTAGATAAACTTATATACAAGACAAAGGATGAAGAAATAAAAAACTGCAACTTGAATATACCAAATAAAAAGGGGGGAAAAGTATCACAAATAGTATAATAAAATTGTTTGCCATAGATATGTTATGGAATCAAACCAGATGCCCTTCAGTGGATGAATAAAAAATATGGTATATATATGTATATATGTATATACATACATACATGCGTACATACAATGGAATTCTATGCTTCCATCAGAAAGAATGACATTGCCCCATTCATAAGGAAGTGGAAAGACTTGGAAAAAAATTTTACTAAGCGAAGTTAGCCAGACCTAGAGAAACCTATGCTGCATGATTTCCTTCATTTGTAATAATTAGAATGTGTTGGGATGCAGCCTTTGGACTTGACGGGGGACTTGACGCCCTTCCTCCCAGCCCTAGGGGAATGCGGAAGCAGGCTACGGTTCACTGGGTCCGGAACCAGAAGAACCAGCTTTGCACCCAGCCCCCAACTCTCTCGCCAGCCTTCGCGCCCCCAGCCTCTCCCTGGCAAGGCGCTTTCGAGTGACGTTAGCTCAAGGGGGTCATGTGATAGCTCTCAGCCTATTGGCGTCCTGGCCGATTGCCTTCTCTTGCTATCATTTCCCTTTACACCCGCCTTAATAAATCAGATAGCTCTTGAAGCTTCTCCGAGACTCGCGTATGCCTGGCTTTCTTTACCGGTAAGGAGGTGGGTAGGCGTTCTTGTTAGGCCGCGTGCACGTGAGGTCAGTACTGACTCCTCCGTCCCATCCTGGCTATCTGCTGGCCGGGTGACCAGGAGAGAGGGCGAGAAAAGGGGGTGGCGAGAAACCTAGCTGAGCCTTGATCCCCACGCCGGGAGAGGCGACCTGAGGCCGACAAGAATGTGCCTATAAATCTACAAGTAAACTCAATGGTTAGTAAAAGACAAATAAGTACATTTGGACATGATTAATTAAACAGCAGTATAAACATTCCCACAGTGAGAACAAAGGAGGATATTCTTAGGAGAGGATCACAAGAGCTCAATAGCCATGTGCAAATGATCATATAAGATGATGCTTGTCTAAGTTTAAACTGTTCCACCTTTCCTCAGTGCTCCAGAATAGTTCTTTGAGAATATGTTTCATTGCTTATTTTTCAGTTAGAGGTTATTTGACCTTTTCTTTAATGTTAAAAGCAGAATAAAATGCTCTAGTCTGAATATTCAACTAATGAGAAATGAGTTGTTTGCTAAGTGAGTGTGTGTGTGTGTGTGTGTGTGAGAGAGAGAGAGAGAGGGCACACACACAGAGGTATTGAAGTACTTTAAACAAACAAAGAAACATCTATTTGTTGTCACTGGTAGTTCATACCTGTAATCCCAGCTACTAAGGATGCTGAGAATGAGAACTGAGGTTTGAAGCCAGCCTAGGAAGAAAACTCCATGAGATTCTTATATACCACTAACCAGCACAAATCCACAAGTAAAGGTATAGCTCAATTGGTGGATTTGGAAACCTTGAGCAAAAAGGCTAACAGACAATGCATTTAAGTTCAGGTGCACACACACACACACACACACACACACCCCTCATTGAAGAAACCCCCACACTGTTCAACATGTGCTAATAAAAATGTGAGAGAAAAGCAGAATTAGGGCTTAGGATCTGGCTTAAGTGGTTGAGAACATGGCTAACACTTCACATACTTCCAACTACTGCTAAACAAATATCTATTTAAATCTAAGAGTGTTCCAGTGCAAGATTTCCTTTGTGTTAAACAGTCACATTTCTCCTTAAGGGAAGAATTGCTAAGATTAGACAAATTTCTCATCAGTGTTTAAAAGAAGAATTGTGCTGTACATCCATGATTATGCACATGGTCCTTATTTATAACTTATTATCAAATCTACCAACCCACCAAATTTATGTCTCCTTCTCCTAGCCCACAATGCAGAAGTATTGAAAGTGCAGAAGATTTTATTTTTAAGTAATAGATTGTTTTTATATCTGCTTATAAAGGTTCTCCATGGACATTGAGAACATTTGGAGCATTGGGAAGAACAGAATTCACAGGAGTATAGCAAAATAACTTCTTATAGGATAATTATTGGTGTCTACAATTGGTTTATCTCAGAAGAGATACTTTTCATGGTTCTCTAAGAAAGAGAAAGAGATTCATGTAAGCATTCAATAATGTTCTGATGTGTTTGTTTTCTTCTGGTACTGAGGATTGAACTCAGAGTCTGGGCTCTGCCCTTGAGCTTTATTGCTCAAGACTACTGCTCTACCACTTGAGCCACAGCTCCATTTCTGGCCTTTTGGTAGTTAATTGGAGAAAACAGTCTCATGGGCTTTACTGGTGAGGGAGAAGTCCCCATTATTAAGGGACAGGAAGCAACAGCACATAGCAAGTCAGCTGGAACATCTTTCTTGGCTGCTCATGTGCATTCCACTTCCTTTTCCCCTCAGAAGAATGCTATCTGTGTTCATGCTCCCTATACTTCAGAAGGGGGCTTCTACATCATGTCATGATTCTTAAATGTTTTGGGTTCTGAGTTGTATTCCAGTACCTGTATTTGGATTTGAACTCAGGGCCTCACACTTGTTTGGTTTTATCACTCATGACTGGTGCTCTATCACTGGAGTCATACCTCCAAGTTCTGCTTTTTTATTGGAGACAGAATCTTTCAGACTTTGCTGACTCTTGCTGGATTGAAACCTCTATTCTGCAGAGCTTAGCCTCCTGAGTAGCTAGGGTTACAGGTGTGAGCCATTAGCACCTAGTTGGTAGGTGGATATTTGTACCATGTGGCAATGTCTCCTGTGAATTATTTGTGTTCTTCAAAACACCCTCCCCAACTTCAACTTGGTTCTTTGTGACATTCAAAGCAGGGACCCACAATGTAGGAATTCACTGAATACTGCTTCTTCCAGCAGTTTCTGTGATACAATCAGATATCCTACTTCTCTGAGGCTTAATCTCTTTGGCTGGCTCCACATTCACTAATCCCTTCTGTACTTCCTCCACCTCATCTATCATCATGGTATAATATCTAAACGCACCTCCTCTACTTTTATCACGGTTTCTTTCTTTCTACCAATTTTTTGTGAATGCTGGTCCTGAACTTATTGGCTTAGATGCTGTACCAAATAAGCTTTTTGTTCAAGGCTATTGTTCTACCACTTGATCCCTAGTTCTACTTCTTGACTTTTGCTGGTTAATTGGAGATGAAAGTCTCATGGACTGTCTTGCCTGTGCTGGTTTCAAACTGTGATCCTGAGGCCTCAGAATGCTGAGTAGCTAGGATTACAGGCCTCAGCTAGTTACCAGTAGCCTCCAAATTAATTTTAATTATTTTAAACAGCAAACTTTCATATCAAATATTTAATAAGCATTCTTTATAATTACTAAACTAGGAAATCAGCATTAATTGTATCTGACAAGCTGTATAAAACTTATTAAATTTTCTGTTCAGAGTCAGCAATTAGTTAATTAATTAATTTAGTAAGTGACATGTTCACTCATCTAGCACCACAAGTCCAGACTTAGGACCTCTAAGTAGCTGGAAGAAAGAGGGATGTTGGAAACATGAGGAGGGATTTGCTTTTATTTCTATTTTTTTCTTTTTTTTCCTTAAGGTTACTGCTCTACCACTTGAGCCCCTGCTCCACTTCTGGCTTGTTTAGTAGTTAAGCAGAGTGAGGACTGTTAAGCACTTTCCACGCTGGCTTTGAGCCACCATCCTTAGATTGCAGCCTCCTGAATAGCTTCTGTACAGGTGTGAGCCACCATTCTCAGTAACAAGGAAGATTTTAAACTAATGGTCCCAATTTTGTTCTGGGGCAGTGCAGGATTTAGCTAAGGAAAATGGGGCTGTTTCTCTATCACCCATTCTCTCTTCATAATCTCATCATCCATCCCGTGTCCCACTCTCCCTGCCCTCACTCCATCAGTTTTCTGTCATGTTCCTCAGTTTTTTTTTTTTTTTAGGGCTTTTCTACCTGCGTTCTCCTGGGCATCTTCCGTTGCATGGTAAAGAGCAGAGCACTGAGTTGGGGTTGTTCCATTATCACTACTCTTAAATCATCTTGTGACACTTTCTATGTTAGAACTCTCAAATAATTGAAATGTCTGCCTAGCTACATCATCAGCTTTTTGGGGAAGCACTTTCTTAAAAATCAAAAACATAAAAAGGCCTTGCCTGAGATCTGAGGATTTCAGTTCAAAGTTTACCGAGGAAGGAAAGTCTTTGAGCCTCATAGCTCCAGTTGACCACCAAAAAGCAGGAAGTGGAGCTGTGGCTCAAGAGGGAGAGCACTGGCCCTGAGGATAAAAGCTCAGACAACACTGAGGCCCCAGGAGTAGAACAAAGAAAAAAATAATGAAAAAAATGAATAGGGTTCCCTTCTGTCCACATCCCCACCAAAATCTGTTATTAATTTTCTTGATAATGGCCATTGTAACTGGGGTGAGGTTGTATCTCAATGTTGCTTAGAATTGAATTTCTTTTATGGCCAGAGATGTTGAACATTTCTTCATGTGTCTATTGGCCATTCTTATTTCTTCTTCAGAGAAGTCTCTCTTTAAGTCTTTAGCTTACTTATTAATAGGGATGTTTCCTTGATGATTTGCTTTTGGGAGGTTTAATTTTTTGATCTCTAAGTATATTTTACATATATGATCCTTGTCTGATGCATAGCATGTAAAGATCTTCTCCCATTCTGTGGGCTTTCTATTTATCTTAATACCTATATCCTTTGCCATGCACAAACTCTTCAGCATCATGCAATCCCATTTATTTATTCTTGCTGTGATTTGTTGTGATTCTGGAACTTTACTTAGGAAGTTTTAACCTGCGTAAAGGAGCCAAAGTGTTTCTCCTATGTCTTCCTGTAATAGTTTCACTGTATCTGCTCTTACATTTAGGTCTTTGATCCATTTCTAATTGATTGTGGTGCAGGGCAATATATAAGGATCTAACTTTGGATTTCTGCATATGTATAGCCAATTGTGCCAGCACCATTTGTACACTGTTGTGGGGATATAAACTTGTTCAAGCACTTGGGGAAGCAGTATGGAGGTTCCTCAAAAGATTAAACATATAGCTTCCCTATAACCCAGCAATCCAACTCCTGGGCATTACCCAAATAATCATGAACCGTCCCCCACTAAAGCCACCAGCACAACCATGTTCATTGCAGCATTGTTTACTACAGCTAAGATATGGAATAAATCCAGATGCCCTTCAGTGGATGAATGGATTAAGAAAATGTGGTGTATATACACAATGGAATATACTTCCATCAGAAAGAATGACATTGTTCCATTCATAAGGAATGGAAAGACTTGGAAAAAATTATACTAATTGATGTAAGCCAAAACAAAGAAAAATAGGCTGTATGGGTTCCCTCATTTGTAATAACTAGATTGTGTCTATACAGCTACAATAAATCCAATGGATAATTAAAAAACCAAATAATTACACTGGGACATGATTGATTCAATATATAAAATTATGCTTATTGAAATGAACTGCAAGAAATGGAAATAATAGGTTTATTTATTTATTTATTTATCTTTACTATAAATGTGATAAACAGCCATTAGAGTTACATAGGTAAGATAATGAGTACATTTTTTTGCCAGTCCTGGGGCTGGGACTCAGGGCCTGAACACTGTTCCTCTCTTTCTTTTGCTCAAGGCTAACACTCTACCTCTTGAGCCACAACACCACTCCACTTCTGGCTTTTTCTGTTTATATGGTGCTGAGGAATCGAACCCAGGGCTTCATGTATGCTAGGTAAGCACTTTACCACCAAGCTAAATTTCCAACCCCTAGTACATTTCTTTTTAAACATTGTTACCCCTGCCTTGATTTTCTCCCACTTATTCCTCCCTATTTCCCTCCCCCTGAGTTGTATACTTCATTTCCAACATTGTGTCTAGTGAGTATCATTGTTGCATTAGTTCATCCTTTGTCCTGTTGTTTCTGTGATTCCCCTTCCCTTCCATGGATCAGGTAAACTTATATCCAAGACAAAGGGTGCAGAAAATTAAAACAGAAAAAAATAGAAACAACTGCATACAGGACATAATAAGAACTAAACAAGAGGTGTTTTTGTTGTATTGTTTGCAGTTTTTTTCTCTTTTTTTTCCCTTCAGTTTATTCCCTCTTGTCACTGTTTCTTATTTCTGTATGCTTTGCCTTGTATATAAGTTTATCTAGTTTGGGGAGGGGAAGGTGAAGCACAGAAGAAACACTGGGACAAAGAGTGAACCAATTCACCAGTCTACTCACTAGATACTATGTTGGAAATGAACTACAGAACTTGGAGAGGAGGGGTTTGGGAAGGGGAAAAACTAGGAGCAAATGAGAAAATGTACTCTTTGCCTGACTTATGTGATTGTAATCCACTGTACATCAACTTTATAATAAAACTGAAAAAAAAAGGAAAAGAAAGTTGGGGTGGAGTTTAACAGTGTATGTCTATTTTTGTTGGTTTGTTTCTTTTAAAAGTTTTTCCTTAATTACTTTATTGTTGTTTTAAAGGTGATATACAGCAGGTTTAATTTCATATACATCAGGTAATAAGTAAATTTTCTTTTTTTTTTTTTTGCCAGTCTTGGGCCTTGGACTCAGGGCCTGAGTACTGTCCTTGGATTCTTTTTGCTCAAGGCTAGCACTCTGCCACTTGAGCCACAGCGCCATTTGTGGCTGTTTTCTATATATGTGGTGCTGGGGAATTGAACCCAGGGCTTCATGTATACGAGGCAAGTGTTCTTGCCACTAGGCCATATCCCCAGCCCCAATAAATACATTTTCTATTGCATAGTATCATCTATTCCCTCATTCTCACTGAAGGTAATTTTTTCCCTTTATTGAAATTAAGTAACTGCATAAATTTCACAGTACAGTTTTACCCTCCCTATGATGTACATCGTCATTCTAATCTACAAAGCTTATGAACTCTATGAACATTAACAATAAAACAATTTCTTC
This sequence comes from Perognathus longimembris pacificus, assembly GCF_023159225.1. Lineage (NCBI taxonomy): Eukaryota > Metazoa > Chordata > Mammalia > Rodentia > Heteromyidae > Perognathus > Perognathus longimembris. The sequence goes on along the minus strand of NC_063188.1, from coordinate 80,406,545 downwards.
TGGCTCAGGTGATATGTACACTTCTTTCCTTTTGCTTAGTATCATTTGTTCCCTCTTTTTTCTCTCATTTCTTCCCTCCCTTTACCACTCTTGAGTTCGCTTTTATCAATATCCATTAGTGCTGTTGGGCTTCTCTACTGTATTTTTTTCACCCTCTTTCCACTCATTCTGTACCCTCCTCCCATCTTCCCTCAGATGTGCACATGTATACACCATATGTGATATAAAGAAGACAAATTAAGGAGACGTGCTTTATTTCCTTACCTTTGGCATTCTTTTCACTCTGTATATTATTTTATGTACATGTGAAGTAGTGCTGGGTCTTACTATTTGGAGCATTTCTCCCAAGACTGTTCTTTTATGGTCCCACTGTGTATTGGTATCTTGGGTCATGTTTTCTTTGTTTTCTCTAGTTGAAATTTAATTCTAACATCCACATATCAGAGAGACCATGTACCGTGTGTCTCTGTTTTTGGTTTGTCTAGTCCTGTCCATCTCCCTGCAAATAACATTATTTTATCATTTCTAATAGCTGTAGAAAATTCCATTGTATATAGGTACCACATTTTTTTCATCCATTCATCTGTAGTGGAGCATTTGGGTTGTTTCCATATGTTGGCTATTGTGAACAGTGCAGCAATGAACATGGAGGTGCATGTGTCCTTGTCGTATCCTGAATCCTGTTGCTCAGGGTAGATGCCTCAGAGTGGTATGACTGGGTCATAAGGTATGCCTATATTTAGTTTTTTTTTTGAAGAAGCTCCAGACCGCTTTCCAGAAAAGTTATACTAGTTTACATTTCCACCAGCAGTGCAGTAGGGTACCTCTTTCTCTGCACCCTTGCCAGCATTTGTTATTGTCTGAGTTCAGAGCATAGGCCATTTTGACTGGGGTAAGGTGGTATCTCAGAGTTTTTTCCATTTACATTTTCTTTATTGCCAGGTATGATGAACATTCCTTTATGTGTTTCTTTGCTGTTTTTATTTCCTCTTCTGAGAAGTCTCTCTTTAACTCCCTTGCCCATTTAGAGATTGGTTTATTAGGTTTGGGAGGGATTAGTTTCTTTACTCCCTGTATATAATGGATATTAGGCCTTTGTCTGATACATTGAAAGTGAATATCTTCTCCCATTTAGTTGGTTGTCTTTAAAAAAAATTCATTTATTGCCAAAGTGATATGCAGAGGGGATCCAGTTTCCTATGTAAGAGAGTGAGTACATGTCTTATCCAAATTGTTACATCCTCTCTCATTTTTCTCCCACCTTCCACTCTCCCCATTTCTCTCCCCCTTCCCCATGAGCTGTACAGTTGGCTTACAGGCATATAGTTCTGTAAGTATTGCTGTTGCATTGGTTCACAATTTACCTTTTCCCTCTCCATTTTGGTGTTCCAATAAATGTATATACAATACCCAGGGCACCAAAATCAGTTACAGTGACATCAGGGGTAAAAACATGGGGAAATAAAGGAAGAAGAAAAGGCATAATTTCACATGGTACCTTGAAAATAACAATATCAATGATCACCCACTTATTTCCAGAACTTGGATTCATTTCACTTAGCATCATCTTATGTGTTCATTTATACATAACTATTGAGCTATTGTGATCAACTAATTATTCCCAGTGATGGAAACCATAGAGTCTATGTTTCTTTGGGTCTGGCTCACTTAACATAGTATGATTTTTTTCAACTCCTTCCATTTCCTTATGAATGGGGCAATGCCATTCTTTCTTATAGTGGCATAGAATTCCATTGTATATATATACCACATTTGCTTGATCCACTCAACTACTGAGGGGCATCTGGGTTGGTTCAATATTTGAGTGGTAGCAAATGCTACTGTGATGAACATACTTGTGCTGGTGGCTTTGGTGTGGTCTTTCTTGTAATCCTTTGGGTAGATGCCCAAAAGTGGGGGCTGCTGAGTCATAGGGGAGCTTGGTGTTTAGCCTTTGAGGAACCTCCATACTGCTTTCCAGAGTGGTTGAACAAGTTTACACTCCAACCAACAGTGTAGTAGGGTTCCCTTTTGGACATACCTCCCCCCCCTCCCCCCCCGCCAGCATCTGTTGTTATTAGTTTTCCTGATAATGGACATTCTTACTGGGGTGAGGTGGAATCTCAGTGTTGTTTTAGTTTGCATTTCTTTTATGGACAGTGATGTTGAGCATTTCTTCATGTGTCTCTTGGCCATAATCATTTCTTCTTCAGAAAAGTCTCCTTAAAAGGAGGTCTTTAGCCGATTTGTTAAGGGGGCAGTTGGTTCTTTGAGGATTTGTTTTGGAGGAATTTAATTTTTGAGTTGCAGGTACATTTTAGATATGAGGCCTTTGCCTCTTGTCTGTATGGCCAGTGAAGATCTCCAAATCTGTGGGCTTTCTATTTCTCTTGCAACTTCTGTCCTTTGCCGTACAGAAGCTCTGCAGTTTTATGCAGTCACATTTGTCCAACTATTTTTTTGTTTTGTTGTGTTTCTGGGAATTTATTAAAAAAGTTTCATCCAGTGCCAAGGAGCCTAAGTATTTCTCCTATTCCTTCCTGCAATGTTTTCAGGGTATCTGATTTTACCTCGAGTTCTTTGATCCACTTGGAATTGATTCTGGTGCAGGGTGATGTATAAGTTTTAGTTTGTTTCAGATGTTGAACCAATTTTGACAGCACCATTTGTTGAAGAGGCTGTCTTTCTTCCATCCTATGTTTTAGTTCCTTTAGCAAAGATTAAGTAGCCATAGGTCTGTAGGCTCATTTCTGGGTCTTCAATTCTATTCCATTTGTCCTCAGGCCTGTTCTTGTGCCAATACCATGCTGTTTTTATTACTATAGCTTTGTAATAGAGGTTTAATTTTGGTATTGAAATTCTTCCAGTACTGTTCTTCCTGCTTAGGATTGTTTTTTGCTACTCAGGGTTTTTTTCTTTTTAAATTGTTCCATATGAATTTTTGGATTGCTTCCTCTATTTCATTAAGGAATGGTGTTGGGATATTGATGGGTATTGAACTGAAGTTGTAGATACCTTTGACTGTATTGCCATTTTCACAGTGTTAATCCTCCCAATGGAGGAGCATGGAGGTTCTTCCAGTATAACTCTTATCCCCCAAACCAGACAGGTACACATCAAAGAAAGAGAACATTAGACCCATTTCTTTGATGAACATCGACTCAAAACTTCTCAAGAAATTCTGGCCAATTGACTTCAACAAGTCATCAATAAAGTTATACACTATGATCAAACCAGATTCATTCTGTTGTATTATGGGGAGCGAGAAAATCCACCAAGCACTGTTAAAAGTGACAAATGAGTTTTATTAGTGAGTTTGCAACTGCCTTGCCCCGGGCTACCCCAGAGCTAGGAGCAGTTGCAGCCTCCAGGGTTTGAGTTTCTTTCCTGTCTTCCTTTCCACAGGCTTCTCCTGTCCGCAGGCCTCTGTTCTTCATAGGCCTCTCCCCTCTCTGAGGGACTCCACTTTCCATGTGGCTTTCCATGGGCTTCCACTCTCCACGGGGCTCCGTACTCCTCGTGCCTCCGCTTTCCTTGGGTGTCTGCTTTCCATGGGCATCTGCTCCACTCCCCATGTCCGTTCTGGCTCCAACAGGCACCAAGCTTCAGACTTTCCCAAAGGCCTCAGGCTCCAGGCCTCTCCACAGGCCTCAGGATCTTCTTGGCTTGGCTCCACTTTGCTCCTTTGTATGCTCTCCTCCAGCCTCTATCTCTCAGCAGGTCTCGGCTCTGAAGGCCTTGGCTCTCTTCTGGTCCAGAGCTAGGCTGCTCTGGCCTCCATTATCTGCAGGCCTGGGGACTCAGACATCCCCTGTCCACAGGTCTGGGGCTCAGGCTTCCTCTTTCTGCAGGCCTGGGGCTTCAGCATTCCTGTCTGCAGGCCCGGGCTCAGGCCTCAGGCCTGAGGGGAGCCCGGGAACTGCTCAGCTCCATGAGGCATCTCCTGGTGCCTTGCTTTTTCCGAGCCTCGTCTCCTTTTCCTGGAAATCCCGCCCTCTAATATCCCCCCAGCTGCCTGCAGGCTGGGGGTTGAGGTTCTGGTCTCCTCAACTTGGGGTGGGATTCCCTTTTACGCTCTGCAGTGGGGCATAGCAATTATAAATACACGGGGTGGGGCTTCTCATCCCCCTCCCCAGGTTATTACAATCCCAGGGACCCAAAGTAGGTTTAATATATGCAAGTCAATTAACATAATCATCAATAGGAGCAAGGTCAAGAGTCACATGATCATTTCTTTAGATGCAGAAAAGGCATTTTACAAAACTGAGCACCCATTTATGATGAAAGCTTTAGAGAAACTAGGATTCCAGGGAACATTCCTGAGTATAATAAAGGCTGTCTATAATAAACCTACAGCTACCATTATACTTAATGGCAAAAAGTTAAAGCCATTTTCTTTAAAATCAGGAGCAAGACAAGGATGTTCACTCTCTCCACTCCTCTTCAACATAGTACTAGATTTCCTAGCCACAGCAATAAGGCAAGAGGCAAATATAAAAGGGGTCCAAATAGGGAAAGATGAAGTTAAACTCTTTCTCTCTCTCTCTCTCTTTGGAGATGACACGATTCTGTATTTAAACAACCCTATATGCTCTACTCCAAAGTTACTTGAGCTGATCCAAAGCTTTGGCAAAATAGCAAGATATAAAATAAATCCTAAAAAAGCAATGGCTTTTCTGTATGTAAACAGTGTGAACAGTGAGGCTGAAATCAGGAAAGCAACTACTTTTGCAATAGCCTCAAAAATAACCAACATAAAATACATAATCAAAGAAGTAAAAGACCTCTATAATGAGAACTTTAAAAATCTGGAAAAGGAAATAAGAGCAGAACTAATGAAATGGAAATACCTCCCATGCTTCTAGTTTGTTTTCCTTCTACTTTAGTAGCTATATCTTTAGCTGTGCAGAAACTTTTTAAAAATGTAGTCCCATTTGTAGAGTCTCTCCAATTTGTTGTGTCCCTGGGACTTTGTTCAGGAAGTTCCTGCCTGTGCCCATAAATTCTAATCTCTCTTCTACTCTGTCCTGCAGTACTTTGAGAATTTTGGGTAAGATGCTGAGGTCTTTAATCCATTTTGAGTTGCTGTTAGTGCATGGTGATGGGCTTGGATCTACTTTGATTTTTCTGCATGTGGCTGCCCAGTTTTTCCAGCACCAATAGTTTCCATTGTATGTTTTTGAATTCTTTGTCAAATATCAACTGGCTGTAAGTATGTGGTTTTATTTCTGGGTCTTCTAATATATTCCATTGATCCTCAGGTCTATTTTTGTGCCAGTACCAAGATGTTTTTGTTATTATGGTTCTGTAATAGAGCTTGAAATCTGGCATTGTGATACTTCCTACATTGCTTCTTTTTCCTAGAGTTGCTTTGGCTATTCTAGTTTTTTTTTGTTCAGTATGAATTTTTGGATTGTTTTCTCTATTTCAGTAAAAAAAATGGCATTGGGATTTTGAGGGGATTGCATTGAATTTGTATATCATCTTTGTAGTATGACCATTTTTACAATATTGACTCTATCCATGAACATGGAAGGTCTTTCCATTTCCTGGTTTCTTCTTTGATTTCTCTCTTTAGATTTTTATAGTTTTCACTAACTAGATCCTTTACATCTTTGGTTAGGTTAATTCCTTTTTTTTTTCTTTCTATTTTTAGCTATTGCGAATGGGGTTCTTTTCATGATTTCCTTTTCTGCTTGTGCATTGTTGGTGTACAGAAAGGCTACTGATTTTTGTGGGTTGATTTTGTATCCTGGTACTTTGCCAAAATGGTTTATTAATTCTAGGTGTTTGGGGGTGTAGTTTTTGTGGTCTTTCAGGTGTAAGATCATGTCCTCTGTGAATAGGGATAATTTAATTTCCTCTTTCCTTATGTGGATCACTTTAATATCCTTTTCTTGCCTTATTGCTCTGGCTAGGGATTGCAGAACTATAATGAACAGGAGTGGACAAAGTGGGTATTCTTATACTGTTCCTGCTTTTAGGGGAAATAAATTTATTTTTTCCAATTTAGTATGATATTAGCTGTTTTCTGTCACATATGGATTTTATTATTTTGTAGAATGCTCCTTATAATCCTATTTTCTCCAGAGCTTTTAACATGAATGGATGTTGTATTTTGTCGAAGGCTTTTTCATTGTTTAATGAGATAACCATCTGATTCTTGACCTTGGCTTTGTTAATGTGGTGAATTACATTTATTGATTTACATGTTAAATGGAATAAAGTCTACATGGTCTTAATGTATGATTTTAAAAATTTGTTTCAGGACTCAGTTGGGTAACATTTTATTGAGGAGCTTTTCATCTGTCTTCATCAGGGAGATTGGTCTTCAGGTCTCTTTCTTTTTGGGTTCTTGCTTGGTTTTGGGATGAATATGATATTGGCTTCATAGAATGAATTTGGGATGTCTCCTTCTGCTTCTATTTCATGGAAAATCTTGAGGAGTATTGGTATTAGCTCCTCTTTAAAAGTCTTATAGAATTCCATGATAAATCAGTCTGGGCCTGGCATTTTCCTTATTGGAAGACGTTTGATTGCTTCCTCTATCTCATTGCATATCATTGGTTTATTTAATTGATTTTTGTCTTCTTTGTTCAATTTGAGCAATTTATATTTCTCTAGAAATTCATCAATTTCTGTTAATTTTCTAAAAACAACTTTTTGTTTCATTTTGTACATAGTTTAAAATTTTTCTATGTTGTTAATTTCTGCCCTAATCTGTGTTCTCTCTCTTTCTCTCTCTCTCTCTCTCTCATAGCTTTAGATTTATTTTTTCTTGCTTTTATCGAAGTTTTAATTGCATTATGAGATTTCTTACTTGAGATGCTTCTTGATGTTTTCTTGATGTGTGCGCTAAGGGCAATGAACTTGCCCCTCAGCACTGCTTTTGCTGTGTCCCAGAGGTTCCTTTGTGATGTATTTTCATTGTATTGTAGGAACTGTCTAATTTCTTCTTTAATTTGTTCTGTGATCCAGGTGTTATTCAGTAATGTGCTGTTCAGCCTCCATGTATTGGAGTAATTTCTGCAGTATGCTTTATTGTTAAGTACTAGTTTGATTCCCCAGTTGTCAGGTACAATACAAGGAATAATGCCAATCCTCTTGTATTTTCTAAGGCTCTTTGTGTGAACTATGGTATGATCTATTTTGGAGTATGTTCTGTGGGCTGCTGAGAAGAATGTGTAGTGAGTTGTTGTTGGGTGGGAAACTATGTATATGTCTGTTAGTTCCATTTGGGATATGGTGTCATTTAGCTCTGAGGCTTCTTTACATATGCTCTGTGTGGTTGACATGTCTCTTGGTGACAGTGGAGTATTAAAGTCACCCATTACTATTATATTTGGGTCTATCTTGTTCTGTAGTTCTGAGATTATTTGTTTGATGTATTTATGCTCTCCACTATTTGTTGAATATAAGTTGATGACTGTTATACCCTTTTCATGGACTGTTCTCTGTGTTTGTTTGAGCCATGACCTGCCACTTGAGTAACTAGGATTACAGGCATGAGCCACCGGCACCCTGTAATTGGCTTCCTTTTCAACTAGAGCTCTCTCATTTGAGCCACACCTCCAGCCTGAACTTCTGCTGCTAAATAAGAGGTAGAATCTAGTGGATATTTTGCCTGTTTTCAAAGCATGATGCTCCATATCTCAGCCCACCGAGTAGGTAGGATGCCAGGGATGAGCCAACAAAACTTGCCTTGAAAGTTTTATTTCTGTCTCATACTTTTTGCAAAAGGGCACAAACTTTCTGTGGCCCTATAGCAGGACTTCTCTACTCACCTAGTCCTTACTTCAGTCAATCAGACACTTCCTGAGACAAACAGTGGTTGGATGAATGAAAATATAAGCCTGTTGGAAGGGATTCCAGTACCCTAGTGATAATAAATGCTAAGCCTGAGTTGAACACTGTGGGAAGGAGGTGGGATGGTGTAGAGTAATGTAATCTGAGGCCAGAAAATGAGCAATGTACTGATCATTCTACAACGCACTCTCTGCAGTGTCTTCAAAGTTCAAGTCTACTCCTATCTTCCTTCTCTGCCCTCTTAAACCTATGTTATCTTCATGCTGCTAAGATAGCTCTGTGCCCTTTACATATTGTGACTGCATTCTAGGTACAGAGAATGAAACACGTGAATAACAAAAGGCCAGTGAGTTCTGCCATCTTCAAATGAGAAAACAACAACTTTCTCAGAAGCCAAACTGAAGAGAATGTCATTTGCATTTTATTTGCAGGCCTGGGTCAAATGGATATCCTCGCTTCAAGGGAGGATAGAAGGTGAGTATCTTTAGTAGATATGATGTAAATTCGAGGCTATAATGGAAAAGATGGAAAAACTGATATCACATAATCAACTCTCATTATGTGCACCATAAAGCTTATAATTTGTGTAGTTTAGAAAAAAGCCCCTTAGACAGGTATCAAGCACCAGGGCTCCAGTCTAGAGAGCCCCACCCACCCCATATACATTTGTATAAGCTTCTTATTCTGTTTGCCTTCTTGATGTCTCCTCCAGATCAAATTTAATGAGGATCCTTAGTCTCTAACTCCCTGCATCTGCCTATCTCCACAGGACAAAGTAGGTCCTAAAGTAAAGCATTAAGGAATAGGAAGATTCATGTTTTACAGCTGTAGCTAGTCTTGCTGAGTGAGAAAAGAAGAAAATGCATAGCTGAATTTGTTGCTACATGGAAATGTCTTTTCTCTAAGCGCTCTCTCTCTCTCTCTCTCTCTCTCTCTCTCTCTCTCTCTCTCTCTCTCTGCCAGTATTGGTCTTGATTGATCTCAGAGCTGGGCACTGTCCCCCAAGGCTAGTGCTCTACCACATTGAGCCATAGTGCCACTTCAGGCCTTTTGGTAATTAGAGAAAAGAATCTCAAGGACTTTCCTGCCCAGGGTGGCTTTGAACAGTCATCCTTAGATCTCAGTTTCTTGAGTATCTAGGATTACAGCTGTGAGCCAATGATGCCAGGATTGTGAAGTCTTTTTTAAAATCTTCCCTTAAGTTAGGGGCTAGGGGTCCTGTTTTCTCTTTTCTCCTGGGGGAAGCTGAGGCTGAGATGTAGCGGCTCTGTTTGAAGCCAGCCCAAGGAAAAATGTGCTCTAAACTGAATTCTCAAGCTAGCCAGCCAAATTATGGCAGGATGAGTGTCTCAAATGCTAAAGCACCAGCCAAGCAACCTGAAGCTCTGAATTCAAACCACAGTCTTGCAATAAAAAAAACAAAGCTATATATAAGTCCAATAATTAATCTCAGGTTAAATGATCAAAATAAATGCATTGAAAAATATTCACAAAATACTTTCAGCACTTGCTAGACAAATGCTACATATCTTAGCACCTGTTCTCATCCCATAAAGTATATCCTTCAAAAATAGTATATCCTGTCTAAAAGAAACCATATTTAAATATAATAGCATAGAATATAAAGATTAAAAAGAATAAAACAATATATTATACAAAACAATTATTTTTTATTTAAAATTTTTTATTTTAAAAGTGAAATACAGAGGGGTTACAGGCATATAAGTCAGGTGAAGAGTACATTTCTTTTTGAACAACTGTTATGCCTAGATTTCGGGTCCCCAAAGACCACCAAGGAGCTGATTTCGATGCAAACGCACAAGAGTCTTTATTGCAAGCTCGAGCCTGGACTCTCAACCATCACCGACACAGCAGATCTGGATTGAAAGCCCCGACCCTCAGAAAGGCAGGGTTTTTATTGTGATTACAACAGGGGCAGGGTATTTCCAACTTGGCGGATACTTGATTTGATGGCATTTAGCATGCAAGTCTTTTCATATTTTTATTGGCTATCTACCCTTTCAGTTATCTATTTTGGCTTTGATAACGGTAACTGGCCTTGATATCAGGATTTGACAACAGGTGGTCATGTAGCACTGATGCAGGGGGTTAATGCAGGGGGTAAAGCAAGTCATAAATGGGTTAAGCAAGCCATTTACAGCAGCAGAATATGCGGGCAGGCTGACCTAGTACCAACTTTATTTTAACAATTGCTACCATTTTTTCCCATTACCACTAAGCAAGCTTGAGTGGGCTAAAACAATCCAGTACTCAATCATAAGTAAGCCAACCCAACAGTTACCATGGTATTTCTACTACTATTATGTTTATTTCTATAGTCTATAATGGTTGCTACTTAGGTAAAGAGGTGAAGAAGGGCTCCCTATATTTTTAAGTGTCAAACTACAAGAAACTAGTCTCATGGGTGGGGGTGCAGCCTTCTAGCATGGAGTCATCACCAGGGTTTAGAAGCTGTTATAATTTTAACAATAAAACTTATATTTAGTCACTCAGGTTCTCAGGTTAGCCCTTACACATCACCCCTTCCCTTGCTTTCTCCCATTTTTTTCATTTCCACTCCCACCCACAAATTGCATAGTTAATTGTCAACATGGTGTCTACTGATTACCAGTGTTGCATTTGTTCACCCTTTGTCTCTCCATTTCTGTACCACCCCTTACACTCCCAAAGACAGATAAACAAACAAAACAATACAAAAAGAAAAGGAAGAGACAAGGGTGGCTGTCCCGGCTACGACCAAGAGGAAGACCATGAGAGGGGGAAACTTGGGGATGGGCAGGAGGGAGGCTTTGAGCAAAAGAAAGGGAAAGCAGGAGCAGGGATAGAGAAAGAAGGGGCAGTTTGAGATGGGGATCTGTGATGAGAGAGAGACACACTCAGAGGCATCATGATCAGTTTGCAGGACAGAGGCGGGCCCAGAGACAGAGCTAGTCAGAGCTGGAGAAGGGGAGAGGACAACAGAAGAGTGGAGCCAGGGCCTGGTTTGGAAGAAAGCTAGGCAACAATAGAGGTCAACCATTAAGAAAAGAAGGGCCAGATTGGGGAGAAGGAGCAGAGCAGGGGTAGAGCTAAAAAGAGGCGGGGAGCTGATCTAAGGGAGGGGCTGGGGCTGGCCAAGGGTGAGAACGGACAGTACTAGTGCTGGGCCAGAGTGGGGAAGGGAAGGAGGGTCACAGCAGCTCGAGTGAGAGCTGAGGCCAAAGCCCGGCAATGGTAGGGCTTGGAGCCTGGCTGATAAATTTCTCATCCAGGCACTCTATAGCCCATAGGCTGGCTTGGAAATGTGGGCGGCACACACAGCAGATGCTGCCTGGTGTGTTCTCGCAGCGCCTGGGAGCACAAGGAGGGGGTATACGGTGACATTCATCCAAGTCTGAGTGGAAGGGGGGGAGGGTCACCAAGTGATGGGCAGAGCCCCACTGCATCCCCAGAATCTCCCCAGCACCCCCGCCCCGCCCATCTCCTCGGGCCAGCTCACTGACACAGCGGGTACTCTGGGGGCTCAACTGGAAACCTGAGTTGCAGGCTCAAGTGTGGCCTCCTGGCCGAGATATGCATAAGCCTGGGCCACACACCTGAGGGTTGTGCTGACACATGCCAGAGGCAGGACCTGAGGAAAGAAAGGGAGGGGGGTATAGTCAGCGAAGTTCCCCCAATTCTGATCTCAATTCCCTCCAGTTCTCCACCTAAAACACCTTTATGGAACTTTCCTACCCAAGTCCAATCTTAGAGGAGAATCTTATTCTTCTTTATGTGGAAATACTTGGATTTGATCTGCCAGAATCTGCCCACCATGGCTCTCTATCTGGTGAATACTTGAGAGGCATCTCATTGAAACCTCATGACCATTTTCATTTTACAACCCAAGAAATTGAGTCTCAGAGGACTTATAGGTCTCCCTCAACTAAGGTAGAACTGGGGCCAGTTCCAGTGCCAGCACCCAATCTAACTACCATGCAAGCCTCCACACATTCTTAGCTCCTCCTACCTGTTCTTTGTATTTGATCTTCCCTGGCATGTTCCTCCCTCCATAATCTACCCTACCATCAACACCCTCCGTTTTCTACCTCACCTGGTTCAGGAATCTCAGGCCAGTCCAGGCAGGGATGCTGGGCAGAGGAAACTCAGGGCCAGATTGAGATTCAGGCTGAGGCTCTGGGAGGGACTCAGGTCGAAGCTGAGGCCGAGGTTCTGGGCCATAAGTGGGCAGAAAGTCTGGTAAAGAAAAGGTATTAGAGAGTGGGGACTGAATTTGAAAATAATGTTCTCCCCACTTCCCAGAGGCAGCTCACCTGTAGGTGGCTGAATGGTGGCCGTGGGGCATGTGGCTGACTGAAACTCAAAGTGGTTCCTGAGCCAGGGGTGGGGTGTTGTGTCCGAGGTCAGAGGCTGAGTAGGAGTAGCCAGGGCTAGCAGGGCAGATCTCAGGAAAACCCTCTGGGAACAAGACAGAGAGAGGAAGAGGAAGGAAGTAGAGGAGTGGAGTGGCGGGCTTTGGCTGGGGGACAGGGCTTGACTTGAGAATAGGCCAGTAGTTTTGCTTGGATGCTGGGATGGGGTGGTATCCTGAAAGTCCTTGAAACTAAAAAGGAAGCTAATAGTGTTTTTACCCATTTGGGATGATGGCAGGAACTGGGGCTAAGCATAGAATATGGTTTGAGAGTTAAAAAGTTGAGTTGGGGGACCATAGTCCCCAGTTCTTTGGAAGGGCTTAGAGAGGGCTCTACCTGGGGCAAGGATACCTAAGCTGAAGGCAGTGTCTCCAGAATTAGGGCTCTGACTAAAGCTCTGGGACACAGTTGCCTATCTCAGGAGCTGGGGGAGAAGAATGCTCAGGAGACAGCCTAACTAGAAGGTGGAGTGTCCAAGAGTGTGTGGTGTGGCTAAGAATGAAGGTTAAAAAAAAGGAAAACATCAACAATGAAAACATTATTAAGAGCAAGAGTGGCTATATATTAATATCAGACTTCTAAGAGGCTTCTCCCAGTCAAGTTACCTAGAAAGTACATGTGTGAGTCTGAGTCCTGGGGCTTGAACACAAGACCTGGACATTAACACTGTGTTTATTTTTGACAAGGCTAGTTCTCTACAACTTGAACCACAGCTACAATTTTTTTTGTGTCTGTGTGTGGGGGGTAGTTAATTGGAGATGAGTGTCTCAGAGCCTTAATAAGGCTTGCCTCTAAATGTGATCCTAAGCTCATAGCTTTTTGAGTAGATACAATGTCAGGTATGACCCACTGGAATCTAGCTCTTAACTTTGCTTAAAGAATATAAAAATGTTATAGATCACTGTTCCCCATTATTTACAGTTTAGTAAACAATATAGAGTGAGGTAGCATTTATTTTTCTTGCTTTTGTGGAACCAGTAACCCAAAACTGGGAAGATTGGACCTGTGTGTAATGAATGAACTGAGGTAATGAGAAAAGCTTACAAGTCAATAATTATAAAATTTTTTCACTCATTTATGCAAGGAGGTTGTACAGTTCCAAAATTTGTAAACAGCTGACTACATTTTCTTTAGCTGTCTTAGAAATCCTCAAATTCATGAGCTTTCAGTATACAGATTGCAATAGTCTGTAAAGAAATGGCTCACTAGAGAAAAAAATTTAACTTCTACTTTGTTGTGCTTAGCTAATTAATGGAAATGTGATTTGTCATAATATTCTCTGGCTAGAAAGTGATAAATATTCCTTTTAGGCAAATATGCAAACAACCTAATGCATTTGCATATCTAAGGCAGAGACAGGAGGACCTAAAATTTGAGTCAAATCTGGCTACCTAGCAAGAGCAGGACCAGCCTGAGCCTCTCAGTGACCCTGTTTCCAGGGGAAGTGGGAACAGGGATGTCACTCACCGACACATCATTTGCCTGTCATATGCAAAGCCCTATGTTTTGTGTCTGCAACTTTAAACAAGCAAACTCTCCCAAAGAATGAACTACAGAGTAAGAATTTTTTATATGTACGTACACACACACACACACACACACACACACACACACACACACACACTCACAGAAATTCAGGATGGTCCTTGAACATAGAAATTAGAGGTAAGCTGTGATTAAGTAATAAACCTGTTCATGAATGCAGAGGAAGCAATTACACCACAAAATAAAATACTCTTTTCTCAGAGGAAGCAACTATGCAAAGTCTTTATTATACTTCTTAAAGTAACCAGTACAATTGATGCAATAAAATATTTCAACTCTGTTACTAACACCATTTTCAAAACAGACATATCAAATTTGCTCTTATTAAAATGTAGGTATTATTTCAAACTATTAACACAATAACCAAAACTCCAAGTTTAGATGTATTTTTAAATTACATTTTAAATATACGTATACATACACACACATGCATATATGTATATATATGTATGTATTTATCACTGAGCATCATCTTCTGATGCAGCTTCCCAAATTATCTTCTCCTCATAAAAAGCAATTACAATTTGAGGACATTTAACATTAGCCTCTCTTGCTAACACCATCTCAGGTTCATCTAAATCTTTCCACTTCATGAGGAACATTAATCCTTCACTAGATCTTGTGGCACCAAGTATTCGTTCTGCCTCTAGACCTCTATCAAAGCCTGTTGGGTTATCATTTGCATTGCTATTCTCTGTTGATACGTTTGATATGCTACCTTCAGATTCACTGCTATCTTCCTGAGAATTCAGAAAAGCATGGATTAAGTCTGGACAATGTAAATGTTCTTCTGGTTCCCAGGTATTATCAGAATCTGAATATCCCTTCCATTTCAGGAGATATTCTACCTTGCCAGCTACTACACGACGGCCTACTACTTTCTCCACTTCAAATTCTTCATGCTCTACCTCTTCAACATTTTCAGGTTCTCTATGCCTTGTCTTTCTTCTTTTGGGTGTTCTAGGTTTCTTGGGGGCCATTTTTTAATTGCAGATGTGAAGAGCTCTTATTAACCACCTCCAATACTCCAAGTCACAATCCTGATGCAACTCTGGCTCTAGAGCCTCACGTTCCAGTCACCTCCAAAGGGATTTTTGTTAAATTTCTATGGTAAATCCTAGGAAGAGAAAAAACAAAACCAAAAACACCAGTCAGACTAATTGTGAAACTTCACAAATCCCCGTGCCTACAGATCTACAAAACATACATCTGTGTGGAATTTTCCTTAGCTTCAACCTGGCTTCTGAGTAATAGCAAACAAAGCAGACCAGACACACACTGGCAGGATGCTGAAGCTAAACTGCCATTGGAATCACAACCACAAAATCGGGCCATGCAAAGCCTCCAAATACCCATATCAAGACATACCATAAGCAACTTATGAAAATTCGGAGGAAAAACCAAAACACCTTAAAGCAGCTAGAGATAAATACCCACATACCTACATAGGAGCACTGACTTAAATGCTAGCAACTTTCTTCCCTGAATCCAGAAAATGTCTGCAAGGTAGTGGGCGAGTGTCAAATAGTAGAAGTACAGAATAGTCAACTGACTTCCAGGTTAAGGGAAAATATCCTCAGGAACAGTGGGGAAATAGAAAAGTTTCACTAATGATTTATCAATATTGAACAGCTAAACAAGTTCTCAATACAAAATGAAAACAGTACTAGAAGGAGGCCTGGAACTTCGGAAAGAAAAACCAACAAATTGGGCTGGGGATATAGCCTAGTGGCAAGAGTGCCTGCCTCGGATACACGAGGCCCTAGGTTCGATTCCCCAGCACCACATATACAGAAAACGGTCAGAAGCGGCGCTGTGGCTCAAGTGGTGGAGTGCTAGCCTTGAGCGGAAGAAGCCAGGGACAGTGCTCAGGCCCTGAGTCCAAGGCCCAGGACTGGCCAAAAAAAAAAAAAAACAAGAAAAACCAACAAACGAGGGTGGATATAATAGACACACCTTTGCTTGCCCAATTTTAAATCGTTCTGAATTACTGAAGGAAGAATTACAATACCACTTGATAATGGTTTCCATCTATATAAAAGAAATACATGAGAAATTTATATTCCAAAAGCTGGATTTATGGGTGAAGGGAGAGAACATGCCCACTGAAAACAAAGCTCTGAGTTCAAATCTCACTACCACCAAAATAAGCCACAAGCACAACAATGTTCATCGCAGCACAATTTGTCATAGCTAAAACATGGAAAACTCTCTTTCAAATAGGAGAATAAAAAATGTACCTAAGTGAAAATAACTTTTCTCAGCTTTAGTAGAAGTAAATAATTTTGACAACAAGCCAGGCACTTGTGACTCAGGCCTTTAATCCTAGTTACTCAGGAGGCTTAGGTCTGATGATAAGATTCAAAACAAGGCAGAGGAGGAAAGTATCAGACATTCATGACCAATATCCATAAAAAACTGGAAGTAGGGGTGTGGTTAAAGTGGCAGAATGCCAGCTGTGAGGAAAAGAAGCTCAGGGACATGACCAGTCTGCATTTCAGCCCCAGGACCGACATAAAAAATATTACCACGGTAAACTATGATAAGTTATTCATCTATTTTAATATCTAAAATGTCTGCTGAAATACACAAAGGGCACTCTAAACACTCAATAAGTTAAAATATTAAAAGATCCCCCAGTAAGGCAAGATAGGAATGCAGGAAAGAGAAACTGAAAAACAGACAGAAAAAAAAGATAAAGAAACATTAGAATTTGCCAGATGCCAGTGGCTCACTCCTATAATTTTAGCTACTTAGGAAGCTGAAACCTGGTAGCTCTCAGTCTGAGGAAAGCATAGGGAGAAAATCGCTCTAGATTCAATTTCCAAAGTAGTTACCAAAAAGCTTACCAGTTAGAGTGGCTCAAGTACTAAAGTATCAGCCAAGCAAGTGTGAGGATTTGGATTCAAACCACACTCTGTAAAAGAAAAGTAATTATGCAAAACATAATAATTAGTTTCAGAATAAATGGCCAAAATAAATGAATTAAAAGATATTCACAAATTAATTTTTCCTTTTAGCACATGATAGACAAATATAATGTAGCGGGACACATGTTCTCATTCCATAAAATTTATTTTTAAAAATAGTACATGCTGTCTACAAGAAACCATGTTCAAGTATAAAGTCATAAAAGGGTAAACAATAAAAATATAAAACAATATCCTATACCTACCTTAATTATTAGGAACAGGAGTAGTTATATATTAATATTATTAGACTTACAAGGGCTCTCTCCCTACAGAGTCACCTAGGATGTGCTATTACTGCAGCAACAAGTCCTAAAAACACAAGGGAAATATTGTCTATCAGAGAAGCTTGTTAGAAATTGAGTTCCTGAGACATTATTGGGTCACGTGGACACCCCCTTGCTTAAAACTTTACAAAATGTCAGACACCTATTAGAAAACCACAGCATAGCCAATAGCCACAGTGTTTCTAAAAATGGCTTGAACACAGAACAGTCTTATAAATCCTGGTAAGATTTGATGGGAATATTCTCCAAATTTAATTTCCACACCTATCCAGAGATTTGCTTTGGCATGAGGCCTTTCAAAATAGAGTTGTCAGGCCTGCTGTGACAACATGATTCTGCACAGCTTCAGAAAGGAGGCTTGAGTCCTTATCCCAGGAAAAAACACATTTATGCAAAAAAATTACGGACAGTGAGCCCCTCTGACAAGTTCTGCAAAAGATGAGATTCTCCTCATATTCAAGTTCCAAAATGCCCACAGGGGCTTTGCTCTCTTACTCTTAGTTTGCATAACTTCCCACAGTATTTTCAGACAGCACAATTATCCAGCACAATTAACCAATACCAGAGAAAGACAAAAATATATCAGTTGTACCTTTCATTAAGTATCACACAGAATTTGCAAAAAAGTTAAAAGTGAATCTGTCAAGGTCTAAAATTCACATTTTGCACCAGTACAAAGGTGTTCCATCTATGCAAATTTGATTCAAAAATCAGTATTTGATCAATGCAATCACTACAGAAAAAAATTATATGTGACAAAATCAGCATTCCCTGGGGGAGGGAAATGGGAAGGGAAAAGGAGGGGAAAATGAAGGAGGACGTAACAAGTTGGATAAGTAATGTACGCACTGCCATACATATGAAACTGTAACCCCTCTGTATATCACTTTGACAATAAAGAAATAAACAAATTAGGGCTGGGAATATGGCTTAATGGCAACAGTGCATGCCTCCTATACATGAAGCCCTGGGTTTGATTCCTTAGCACCACATATATAGAAAATGGCCAGAAGTGGCACTGTGGCTCAAGTGGCAGAGTGCTAGCCTTGAGCAAAAAAGAAGCCAGGGACAGTGCTCAGGCCCTGAGTTCAAGGCACAGGAAAAAAGAAAAAAAATTAGCATTTCCTTATGATTTTAAAAATGTCTAGGAATTTTTGAATAGAAGATTCCTTTGTCAAATTAAGAGACTCTACAAGAAAAGCTACAGCTAGTGTGGAGAATGTGGGTTAGAGGGTAAACAGACAGAGTGTCCCAATTGTCTTTCTTTTCTTTTCTTTTTTCTTTTTTATAGATTTGGTGAAAATCTGTATTTCCAGCAATAAATACTACACACTACTCCCAGCCCCGTCCCTTCCCCCCCCCCCCCCCCCCGCATCCAGCCAGGGTTCATTAGGGAGGGAAAGACTCACACAGACTGTCCTGAGAAGCTAGACATAGTCTCCCTTACCACTTGCATCCGGGGATCCCCTGACAGGAACCCGACGGTCTACCCTGCAGCACAAGAAGGGGGTCGCCCTCACCACTGTAACCCCGCTCCCAAACAACCACCAAAGAAGCACCCTGTTCTCTCCCTGCCAGAGTCTTCAAAGGACCCACCACATCAGACCTGTGAAGCCGACACGCGGCAAACAGTCAGGTGGCAATTTCCTCAGCGCCGGGACTGCCCATGACCTCCATGACGACCGTTAGGACCTCCAGCTGCGCAAAATGTCGGCCAGGGTCACGACGGCGTCTTCGTGACCCTGAGGACTATCTAGATGCCCGGATTGACGCACACTCTCTGACCACCAATTCCTGCCACTCACCCTACCACGCACAAAGAGGGACCAATCACACACAGGAGGGGGCGGAGAAATGAGGGCTTTCTGTGTGGCTGGGAGATAGTCAGGTGTTTGCTCCTAACCCAGTCCTTCTATGTTTCCTTAGGGTTTCCATAATGACTCATAATTACCCCGTGCCGCCTTCTGCCTCTGTTTTAGTGAGTATCTTGCCACCATGTCCGGCTGCTGTGTGTGTGCTACGCTCTTCAATCGACTGGGATGCAGGAATTCATCCCCTTGTCTACAATGCCTTCCTATTTGAGGCTGTTGTTTTAAATTTTGCCACATAGTACATACAAACACTTCTGTGTAAAGACTATATCTAGACCCTATATTTGCCTGGTGTGGTTCCAAACACACACACAGAGAGAGAGAGAGAGAGAGAGAGAGAGAGAGAGAGAGAGAGAGAGAGAGAGAGAGAGAGAGAGAGAGAGAACTATGGCTCAGGTTTATCTATTGTAAAAGGAGTAGGCATCACATTCACCAGAATCACCACTTAAAAAACAAACAAAACTAAGCCCATACTGCAATATAGTGCCACTGTGGCACTACAAACTAACTTTGTCTAGAGCCTTCTGTCCCCATTTGGTGGCTAAAGCTGGGTGGGAGAACTGTGTTCTTCCTATCCATCTGCATTAGCTGAGATTCATTGTAGAGTCCCTGTGGCAAGAAGCAGCCTTAGGCTCATATTTTCATCACCCCAAGGGGAGTGGGACCCCGAAATATACCATGTAGGAAGTCGAGAGGTATGTTGCCTACTTGCTGGCATCCTTGGATACCTACAGGACAATCCAGATCGCATCATCCTGGGCCACACAACAGAAGCCTACAGCCATAGTTAGGTCTTGCATCCTCCTCCCACACATGCACTTGTCATCCCCCTCCTCTCCACTGGGTGGCACCACCGACAGATTTAGGATTGAATCTCTGGACCTGGCCTCTGGAATACCGCAAGGAGGCCCCTTCCTTTCCTGTCTTGCTACCAGCTCCGAGCTTCTGCATGGTTATGACATCTCACATTCAAAGCCAGCATCTGCAGAGTGTGCAGGTGTTCAGTCACATCCCAAGTCCACTTTGTCCCACTGGAACTACTCCACAGTCTTTTATAGGTTGAGATACATTTTGAATAAGGTATGAAGATTTTCTCTAGGACAATTTATTCTTTCAGTTTAGCACTCTCACATTGACACCTTTTATTAGTGTGTTGTGTGCATGTTTTTGTGTTTGGGTGTGTGTGTATGTGTTTGTGTGTTATTAGTGATTGTGAGATTTGGATTTATGGATTTTCACAATTTCATGTTACTTTCTTATATGAGTGTGAAAACTTCATATGTAAATTATATAGTGTTTATAAAATGTAACTTGTAATAAATGTTAAAATTAAAATGGCTAAATACTAATTTTTGAATACCAAATTTTTAAGACACATTTACTCTAATATGTGCCAAAATTTGACAATTTTGTTGTGGTGATCTTTCATCTCGAACTCAAGTCTGTCCTTGAACTCATCGTCCCTGAGCTTCTTTTCCTTTAAGGCTAGTGCTCTAGAGAGTAGCAACTAGCTCCCTTTGCAGACTCGTTGGGGGTAGTTTATTGTAAATAAGACTCTCATGGACTTTCTTACTCAGGCTTGCTTTGAATTGTAATCCTCAGACCTCAGTCTCCTGAGAACCTAGGATTACAGCTTGAGCAACCAGGGCCTAGCAAATATTCCAAAACTTGGTGATTTGACTATTTCTCTAATGTTAAAAGCACAGTAGAAAAGGTCTCTTGGTAATGACAATAGCACTGTTTGTTGTGTGTGTGTGTGTGCACGTGTGTGTGTGAGAGAGAGAGAGAGAAAGAGATACAAAGAGTATGACAGTGTGTGTATGGCAGGAGATGTATTGAAGAGATGCAAAGTAAGATTTTAAAATACCATCCATTTCCATGCACTGATGGTTCATAGCTATAACCAGAGCTGTTTAGAAGGCTGAGATCTCAGATTGAGCTTTGAAACCAGTCTGGGAAAAAGTCCATGAGTTTCTTTTTCCAATTAACCAGTGGAAAGCTGCAAGGGAAGCTGCCACTTAAATAGTAGAGTGCCAAATTATAGAACTTGGCACTGTGAAGATGTTAGCTCACTGGCAGTGTTCCCCTCCTGTCTTAAATCCATTTCTAAGCCACCACAGGGCATGAAGCTTGGCTCCAGTTCACACTGCCTCAGCCCATGCGAAAAAGTCTGTCAGAGTCAAATCTCTCACTAACCAGCAAAAAATCTCATGCCACAAGCCCCAAAGCAATGTGCTGATCACTTGTGGACTGAGCTCTCACAAACAGTGGGAGAAAAGAAACCTTTCCTCCAAACAGTTAGCCAGGCAGCTAAACCCAGGGCAAGGTTGCTGTCCTTTGTCTGATTCACTTAAAGTTACCACTCCTCCCACTTGAACCACAGCTCTATTTTTGTCTTATGGCTTGTTAATCACTCATAAGTTTTTCATAAACTTTCTGGCCCAGACTGGCTTGAAACTGACATCCTCTGATCTCAGCCTCCTAAGTAGCTACAATTGCAGCATGAACTTCTGGTTCCCATTTCTGTGCATTATATTTTTGAACAGAGGCTGAAAGACCCATTCCCTCACACTGAAACTGGCACCATCAGCATCAACTAGAAACTGGTTGGACCCCTGTGCCCACTCCAGATCTGTTGACTACGCATTTACTAAAACATATTCAACTAATTAATGTGTACATTAAAAGGGTGAGAATTCCATCCTTTATTGTGAGTCTCAAAGTTCAAAATCTTTATATACCTGAGCAGATCAGGAATAGTAACACATACATGCACACACACACACACACACACACACACACACAATATTTTGATTTAATGATTCACAATTTCATGTTACTTTCTTATATGAGTGTGAAAACTTCATATGTAAATCATATAGTGTTTATAAAATGTAATTTGTAATAAATGTTAAAATTAAAATGGCTAAATACTAATTTTTAAACACCAAATTTGTAAGACACATTTACTCTAATATGTGCCAAAATTTGACAATTTTGTTGTGGTGATCTTTCATTTCGAACTCAAGTCTGTCCTTGAACTCATCGTCTCTGAGCTTCTTTTCCTTCAGTCCCTTGTTATACTGGACCAAAGTTAATCTCCAGTACAATTCTTTTCATGAATTCTCTGTGCTTCCATGCTTGGTTTTGAAATTTAAAAAAAGTAAAATGAAAAACCCACATGATTCTGAATTTGTCCATGGCACAATTGGTCAATGGGCAACAAAATTTACCTTTCTTTATCAATTTTGGATGACAAGGTGTTAGTACTTTTTACTGGAATTAACAAGTATTTGTAGAATGAATATTCAAAGATTATTGGAATGTAGTAGATAGCACATTGTGACCTATATTGTATTCTTCATATAGAATGCACTGTGGTAAGGGCTGTTCTGAGTGTTGTATCAGCATTCAATGTCAACTGCAAGACACATAGTAGGTGCTCACAGTATTAAAAGGCTCTCCTTTCTTCCCTGTAAAATTTAAATTTGGATCATTATTGTTCAAATCACGATAACATTGATCACAAAATGTCTTCTCAACATATCCTCTAAAATTTAATTTGTGTATTCAAATAAACACAAAATGAACTGTACAGTAATGTCACTACATATATAGTTTTGCTATGTTCCTCATACCCCCTTCCAGCCATTCTAAGTGTTCTTCAGGAATCTCTCTTAAAACAAACACTTGGGAGTGGGATGCCTGGAGCACATTTAAAGCTTTTACTATAAACACACAAACTTCAAACTCCATCCAATTTACAAACTATATATATAGATATAGATATATGTATAACACACATATATGTATGCTAGAGAGAGAGTCATAAACCCTTGGTCATTCATTCTTAGCACTCCACTATTAAGCCAAACACCCAGCTTGTTTTTTTTTTCCTTGCCCAAAGTTAGTTTATTCTCTTACCCTATGATCCAGGTTTATTTTTTTTTCAAATTTTTGTTATCAAACTGATGTACAGAGAGGTTACAGTTTCATACATTAGGCATTGGATACATTTCTTGTACTGTTTGTTACCTCGTCCCTCATACCCCCCTTCCTCCTCCCACTTTCCCTTTCCCCCCATGAGTTGTTCAGTTCACTTACACCAAACCGTTTTGCAAGTGTTGCTTTTGTAGTTGTTTGTCTTTTTTTACCCTGTGTCTCTCAATTTTGGTATTCCCTTTCAATTTCCTAGTTCTAATACCAGTATACACGGTTTCCAATATACTCAGATAAGATTACATAGATAGTGTAGGTACAACCACAGGAAGGTGATACAAGAACATCATCAATAGTAGAAGCTACAGATACACATGGGACGTTGAAAGTAGTTACAACTGTGATATAACAATCATTTCCTTAACATGGAGTTCATTTCACTTAGCATCATCTTATGTATTCATAAGGGTATAGCTGTTGGGCACTTGTGATCCTCTGCTGTGACTGGCCTAAACCTGTACTAATTATTCCCAATAAGGGAGACCATAGAGTCCATGTTTTTTTGGGTCTGGCTCACTTCACTTAGTATAATTTTTTCCAAGTCCTTCCATTTCCTTACAAATGGGGCAATGCCATTCTTTCTGATAGAGGCATAAAATTCCATTGTGTATATGTACCACATTTTCTGGATCCATTCATCTACTGAGGGGCATCTGGGTTGGTTCCAGATTCTAGCTATGACAAATTGTGCTGCGATGAACATTGTTGTGCTGGTGGCATTACTGTGATTTTGTTTGTGGTTTTTTTTGGATAGATACCCAAAAGTGGGGTTGCTGGGCCATAGGGGAGTTCTATATTTAGCCTTCTGAGGAATCTCCATACTGCTTTCCAGAGTGGCTGAACCAGTTTACATTCCCACCAACAATGAAGTAGGGTTCCCTTTTGGCCACATCCCCTCCAACAGTTGTTATTGTTAGTTTTCTTGATAAAGGACATTCTTACTGGGGTGAGATGGAATCTCAATGTTGTTTTGATTTGCATTTCTTTCATGGCCAGTGATGTAGAGCACTTTTTCATATGTCTCTTGGCCATTCTCATTTCCTCATCAGAGAAGTCTCTTTGCAAGTCTTTAGCCCACTTGATGAGGGGGCTATTGGTTCTTTGCGGTTTTGTTTTGGAGGAAGGTAATTTTTTTAGTTCTGCATATATTTTAGATATGAGGCCTTTGTCTGTTGAATGGCCGGTAAAGATCTCGCAGTCTGAGCTGTATTATAAAGCTATAGTAATAAAAACAGCTTGGTATTGGCACCGGAACAGGCCTGAAGACCAATAGAACAGAATTGAAGACCCAGAAATGAACCCACAGAACTACGCCTACTTAATCTTTGATGAGATAGCTAAAACAATAGTTTGGAAGAAAGATAGCCTCTTTAACAAATGGTGCTGGCAAAACTGGTTCAACACCTGCAACAAACTAAAACTAGATCCTTATATATCACCCTGCACCAAAATCAATTCCAAATGGACTAAAGACCTTGAGATCAAAACAGACACCCTGAAAACACTGAAGGAAGGAGTAGGAGAATCACTTGGGCTCCTTGGCGCAGGATGGAACTTCCTTATCAAAGACCCAGAAAGGCTACAGATCAAAGAAATGTTGGACAAATGGGACTGCATCAAACTGCAGAGCTTCTGCACGGCAAAGGACATAGCTCGCAAGATAACCAGCTTGGTTTTTTTGATGGTGATTTTGTTGATTATGTCTAGGGAAATTTTCTGTCCAAGCTGGCCTCAAACCACAATTTTGAGATCTCAGCCTCCGCAGTAGCTAGTGTTACAAGTGAGAGCCACCAGCACAAATTGACTATATAAAAATTTAAAAACCTATTATACTTGTTAGTAGTTCCCTAGCCTTGGGTCCTCAGCTCCTCCCACTAGCCCCCAGATCCACCCATACCTAATGAGCCACTCCTACTCACTACCGACATTCTTCCCCTTTACCCCCAGAAAGAGAAGCTGCCACCTGGATAAGGTACAGACTCCATGTAGCTCCCTCTCCCGTGGGAACTATGGCACCACTAATAAACCTCCTTATGA
Organism: Perognathus longimembris pacificus; assembly: GCF_023159225.1. Taxonomy (NCBI): domain Eukaryota; kingdom Metazoa; phylum Chordata; class Mammalia; order Rodentia; family Heteromyidae; genus Perognathus; species Perognathus longimembris. The sequence continues at coordinate 80,381,619 of NC_063188.1, read as the reverse complement.
ACCTTCTTCTCCTGCCTGTGATTATCTCCGCATGGTCCTCTGGGATGGCCGGGACCTGTCCTTTCATTGGTGCCGAAACCCGGGATAGGCTCCCAGGTGGATTTGCTCCCCCATTTCTGGGGGGTCCAAGCTGCCCCCGGACCTATTCTGCTGTCCTATGCCCACCCAGAGGACCAGCGAGGTCACTTCTGACCGAGTGCTCTACTTCCATCCACCACGACAATCTACAAATTTGCCCTCACACCCAGGGTAAGTGATAATCTAACCGAGGGCTCGGATCTGATTTTCTGATTTACTGTAGGGCCCACAGGGCCATGGCTTCAGGGCCACACTAAAAATCTTGGTGCCAAATCCCGAGCTCCACTCCAAATGACCGTAGCATAGGGCTACAGGGTCATGGCTTCAGGGCCACACTCTGCGCTCGGTCCGGGACACAGCTACTGGTGTGACAGCCTCATTGCTGATTGTCTCCTAAATTTCAGCTGACCAGAGTAATACCGAGGATGCTTGGTATTTAACTCCTCAGCTCCACTAGTCACTTACAGTGGGAGGGGCACAATCATCCACCGCAACAGATTTGAAACTCCAACCAGGGTGAGTGATCATTAGCTGGAGACTTGGATCCGATTTTCCATAAGGCCACTGGGCCACCATAAATCTTGGCTCCAAGTTCCAAGCCCCACTCCCAGGGAAGGCCACTGGGCTGCCGACCTTAGCCACTGGGCTAGGTCAAGGGAATCAGCAATTGTGCGTGCTTGGAGTCATCTGATCTCTAGTTCAGCTCCGCTGGTCACTCATCAAGTGGGGAACAGTCTAAAATGCTTCAAAAGCTGCTCAAGTTTGAGCCCAATCTTACAAATTTGGAATATTTTACAGGACTTACATAATGTTATGCCTAGATTTCTGGTCCCCAAAGACCACCAAGGAGCCGATACCGATGCAAACACACGAGAGTCTTTATTGCAAGCTCGAGCCTGGATTCCCAACCATCACCGACACAGTGGAACTGGATTGAGAGTCCTGACCCTCAGCTAGGCAGGGTTTTTTATTGTGATTACAACAGGGGCAGAGTATTTCCAACTTGGCAGATACTTGATTGGATGGCATTTAGCATGCAAGTCTTGTCCTATTTCTATTGGCTATCTACCCATTCAGTTATGTATTTTGGCTTTGATATTGGGAACTGGCCTCGATAGCAGGGAGTGACAACAGGTGGTCACGTAGCACTGATGCAGGGGGTAGAGCAAGTCACAAATGGGTTAAGCAAGCCATTTACAGCAGCAGAATATGCGGGCAGGCTGACCTAGTACCAACTTTATTTTAACAATTGTGACCATGTTTTTCCATTACCACTAAGCAAGTTTGAGTGGGCTAAAACAATCCAGTACTCAATCATAAGTAAACCAACCTGACAGTTACCATGGCATTTCTACTACTATTATGGTTATTTCTATAGTCTATGACTATAATCATTTTTACTGTCTGTTACCATGGTTGCTACCCAGGTACAGAGGTGAACAAGTGCTCCCTACATTTTTAAATGTCAAACTATAAGAAACTAGTCTCACAGGTGGGGGTGCAGCCCTCTGTTATGGAGTCATTACCAGGGTTTAGAAGCTGTTATAATTTTAACACTAAAACTTATATTTAGTTACTCCAGTTTTCAGGTCAGCCCTAACAATAACTTCTCTGAGGGCTCGGGAAGATGGAGTTATCTCTCTCTTTCTCTTTCTGCCTCTTTCTAAATTCTGCCTGTAGGATGGGCTGGTATTAGCTTCCAAAGGTACCAATATTTGTTTAACATCTGCTTTGACTGATGTTTGTTAAGCTTGGAGATTCTGTTAAGTTCTGCTTGTTGTTGGCTAAATCCTAAGTTTTCTCTAGCATTGACCACGTGGTGGACAATAGAATTGATTTTAGCAAGCGCCATCTTGGTTCCATCAAGATTCCAAAAACTCTTGGAGGTGGAGTCCCACCCATCCCCCAGGTAATGGGCATGCCGAATTCCCCGAGGCTGGTCAGGGATGAGGAGACTCAAGCTCCTGGTAACCCTGTCCCCCACCCTAAACTCTGTAACTGTGGCCTTGCAATTCAAATGCTGGAAGGTGAAGGTGTCTTGCTGTGAGCCTGCTAAGGCTCTGACCAGCTCCACCGCCATTACGCCGTGTCACGTGTCTGTGTTCTGTTCATGTCCTGTCTCCCATCTCCTGGGCCTTCTTTTGTCATAGCATCCCACTTCAGCTCCCCCTTGTAGCTGAACTGGTTTCTCAAAATATGGCTTCTCCATTTCCTCGCCAGATAATCTGCGAAATTTTTGTTTGCCAAAAAAGTTTTTTTGTTTTCTAACTGACCACATGGTTCTAAAATATGGGCAAAATAATATCATTTTGCCACTGGAATTCCAGAAAACTTTCATGGCCAATTAAAAAAAATAAATTCTAAGTGCACCCCAAAGCTTGTGCACGACTGTCTGTATGTCTGTTTGTCTGTCTGTTGGTAAAATGTAAAAACTGGCATCATGGTTTCAAAGTTACTTGCATATATATATATATATATATATATATATATATATATATATATATATATATTCAAACTGAATTACAGAGAGGTTACAGTTTCATACATTAGGCATTGGATACATTTCTTGTAGTGTTTGTTACCTCGTCCCTCATTCCCCCCTCCCCCCTCCCCCTTTCCCTCCCCCCCCCCCAATGAGTTGTTCAGTTCATTTACACCAAACAGTTTTGCAAGTATTGCTTTTGTAGTTGTTCGTCTTTTTTACCCTGTGTCTCTCGATTTTGGTATTCCCTTCCAATTTCCTAGTTCTAATACCAGTATACCCAGTTTCCAATATACTCAGATAAGATACAGAGAAAGTGTAGGTACAACCACAGGAAGGTGATACAAGGAGATCATCAATAATAGAGGCTACAATTACATATGGCACGTTAAAGTAGTTACAACAATCATTTCCATAACATGGAGTTCATTTCACTTAGTATTATCTTATGTGTTCGTAAGGGTATAGCTATTGGGCTCCTGTGATCCTCTGCTATGACTTATGTAAACCTGTGCTAATTATTCCCTATAAGGGAGACCATATAGTCCATGTTTCTTTGGGTCTGGCTCACTTCACTTAGTATAACTTTTTCCAGGTCCTTCCATTTCCTTACAAATGTGGCAATGTCATTAT
>NC_063188.1:80341101-80377926 GCF_023159225.1 Perognathus longimembris pacificus | reverse complement strand
TTCTGTTAGAGGAATAAAATTCCATTGTGTATATGTACCACATTTTCCGGATCCATTCTTCTACTGGTTGGTTCTAGATTCTAGCTATGGCAAATTGTGCTGCGATGAACATTGTTGTGCTGGTGGCTTTACTGTGATTATGTTTGTGGTCTTTTGGATAGATACCCAAAAGTGGGGCTGCTGGGTCATAGGGGAGTTCTATATTTAGCCTTCTGAGGAATCTCCATACCACTTGCCAGAGTGGCTGAACCAGTTTACATTCCCACCAACAATGGAGTAGGGTTCCCTTTTGGCCACATCCCCTCCCACAGTTGTTATTATTAGTTTTCTTGATATAGGACATTCTTACTGGGGTGAGATGGAATCTCAATATTGTTTTGATTTGCATTTCTTTTATGGCCAGTGATGTAAGTTACTTGCTTTTGACTAGTATTTTAACTTACTTTAAGTCTTGTGTTAAACTGATCTTTGCAGCTTGTGAGTGGAGTCACAGTGAACAGCCTGGAGGTAATCCTGACTTTTATCACCAGACTCCAAGCCAAAAGAAAAAAAAAACCCAGATTTTAAACCCAAACTGATCATGTTTGGGTGCAAGCAAATGTGTCTAAGAAAAACTCCAAAAGGTTGAAAAATGCAGCATGTGGTACAAGTACAATGATGTAAAACCAGTGTGTTATTCTTTTTTTTTTTTTGGCCCGTCCTGGGCCTTGGACTCAGGGCCTGAGCACTGTCCCTGGCTTCTTCCCGCTCAAGGCTAGCACTCTGCCACTTGAGCCACAGCACCGCTTCTGGCCGTTTTTCTGTATATGTGGTGCTGGGGAATCGAACCTAGGGCCTCGTGTATCCAAGGCAGGCACTCTTGCCACTAGGCCATATCCCCAGCCCAAGTGTGTTATTCTTTATGTCCATCTATGCTGAAAGTCAAGTGTACATCTGGTCCTGATATTGCTTCTCCATTTTTCTCTCCTGTGCTCTCATAAACTCTTTAAGATCATGGGACCAGAGTCATTTTGGATTGAGTGTGCAAATGTGGCTTCTAACCTCGATTTTCCTGACCCAGGATTGATATTTTGCTTTATAGGATGCAGGTCGACATGTGTGTTCGCTGTGTGAACTGTGGCAGACTGTGGCTACAGGAAGCTTCCTCCACATCTGCTCCCAAACTGCCTGGTTTCACTACTAGTGATTCCTTATTCTCTCTCTCTTTCATTGAAAACTGCTCAGGGAATCTAGGAGTCACTGGTGGTGTTCCTGTGAAGATTTTGACAGGCCCAGAGTGCTTCTGCCCTGGCTCTGCCTCACCCCCCCCCCCCCCCAGACCAGAATTGGGCTTATAGCAGGCCTATCATGACAGAGTTGCAACCGAGACTTACTCCAAGGTTAAAAGCATCAGAATTGTGTTTTGTAGCCACAGAGTTGCATTGGTGTCTTCCTCCTCCATGTCTCAGAAACTGTCATAGCTGCTGCAGAGAGCAGATGTGGTTGGCCTTTGGTCTGTGTGGATTTTGTGACTAGGAAGATGGTTAAAGGCTCAAGCCTTCTAAAATCTGTTTAAAGTTGTCACCCTGCTTAAACCAGTAGGGCACCAGCCTACAAAAGCCATAGTACTCAGAGTAAGCAACCAGGGAATACTGGGAGATTTCAAATGTCTTTATCCAGTCTTGTGTAGAAATTTGCAGGCAACCCAGCAGGAAGTGTGACAATCTATCCAGGGCACTCTGAGATGCCACTACAGCCTCAACAAGATCCAACTCATCTCTCCTGCCTGCCTCCATCACACCTGACTAATGAAGCCTGCTGATTCAGGATGGAAGACACAGCCACTTTGGATCTGCTGAAGCTGAGACTTTTCCGTTGTCCTGACCCTTTGCCCTCTTGATTGTTATTAATTTGTGTTCTCTTCCACCTGCCAGTAAGGTTAAATGATATGATTTGATGGCACATGGATCTCATTCAGTCTGCTGTTCCCTAAGTGTTACAGCAGAACTCTGGCAAGTATTTGTTGGTCAATTCTCAATAAGTTACAGGTAAGCTCTATTCCTATTGTTCTCCTGTTGCTTTAATTGGAAATAAAAAGGGCTTTTATGGCTAAGACTCCTTGGATTGCAGTTCGAAGCCAGCCTGGGCAGAAAAAAAAAAATTCCTCTAAAACTCCATCTTCCAACTAACCAGCAAAGAGCCAGACTGGAAGCTTGGCTCAAGAGAACCAGCCAAATGCTGAAAGTGGCACTGTGTCTCAAGTGGTAGAGCACTAGCCTCAAGCAGAAGTACTCAGGGACAGTGCCGAGGCCTTGAGTTCAAACCCCGTGAATGCCAACTGGGATCAGCTATCAAGCAATGAGCACCTAGACCTTCAGGACGAGGTCAATCCTGACAACGATGAACCATGGAAAGGAGTAAGAGGAGATGAAGTCTCATCTTAAATGGAGTCAATTTAAACTTGCCCTTTCAAAATTAATCAGAGACAGGAGATCAAGAGGAATAGTTGTTTACCCACCTAATGTCCATACCTGTCCATTTTCTATCTGGACAGAAACTTGCATTCTTGCCTTTGTTACTTGCTATTTGCATATATGTATTAGCCTCTGGTTACTCCCAACCAGTCCACTATCCCTACACTTCCTTCCTGCCCCAGTCCAGTTATTCCTCCTTCCTTGTAATGGGCCACAATTGGGTTTATGTTCCAAATGGAACTTTTCTGGCTTGTGCCCAGGGTGTGTTCCCCCTCCCATGTCGTTCATGTTAACTGGTCCTGTGAACTTGTCAGCCTTTTGCCTGACCTTTTTCAAGTCTCTTTTAACAGGATAGCATCCCTCACCCAGGATGCCACCTGGGAACTTGCAGTTCAAGGCCATCCTCTTACAACACTGCTCTGCCCAGTGCAGATCTGGACCCTGAAGACCCCAGACCCAGTGACTCTTTGATGTGCCCAAGCTGCTGGGGGTAGCCAGAGGAGACCATGACCCCCATTGACCCTGATAACCATTTTTGTGGAAATGATGAGGACCTTTACCAACAAAACTGGACCTTACCAAGCCAAATGACGAATCAGGGACCCCTGACTACTTCGCACCTTTACAGCAGGAAGTAGCTCCAGAAGAAACAACCTCCACCCATACTCCCGGCCTGGTACCCCTCCTCTGTTATTAATAAACAACAAATGGGGGAATGATAGCATTTCCCTAGCCTCAGGTCCTCAGCTCCTCCCACTAGCCCCCAGATCCACCCATACCTATTGAGCCACTCCTACTCACTACCTACCTTCTTCCCCTTTACCCCAAGAGAGAGAAGCTGCCACCTGGATAAGGAGCAGACGCCATGTAGCTCCCCCTCCTGTGGGAACTATGGCCCCACTAATAAACCTCCTTATGAACCTTCTTCTTCTGTCTGTGATTATCTCCGCATGGTCCTCTGGGATGGCTGGGACCTGTCCTTTCAATACTAAGTGAAGTGAGCCAGACCCAAAGAAACATGGACTCTATGGTTTCCCTCATAGGGAATAATTAGTACATGTTTAGGCTAGTCATAGCAGAAGATCACAATACCCAATAGCTATGCCCTAATGAACACATAAGATGATGCTAATGGAATGAACTCCACGTTTTGGAAATAAGAGTTATATCATTGTTGTAATTATTTTCAACGTGCCATGTGAAACCGTACCTTTTTTTTTGTTTCTTTCATATTCACTTCCTGTGGTTGTACCCCCACTATCACTGGGTACTGTATATACGTGTATTAGAACTAGGGAAGGGAAAGGGAATACCAAAATTGAGAGACAAAGGATAAAGAGACAAACAATTCCAAAAGCAATACTTATAAAAACCACTTGGTGTAAACCAACTGTACAACTCATGGACTCATTGGGGGGGGGTAGAGGGAAAAGGGGAGGTGGGTGAGGGAAAAGTGAGGGAGGAGGTAACAAGTTGAACAGGAAATGTACTCACTGCCTTACATATGAATCTGTAACCCCTCTGTAACTTACTTTGACAATAAAGAAAAAAACCCTGAACTTATCCACACTAGCTTCTTGCTACAATAACATTATAAGAAAAATAAATACCCACAGACAGACAGACAGACAGGCAGGCAGACCGACAGACATTCAGACAGATAGACAGACACAAACACAAAGAAGGATACAGGTTCAAAAATATTTAAAAGTTCACTTTTTACATTTATCTCCAGGATATATACTCTGATGAGCAGTAGCACTTTACCCTGAAACTTTCCCCATAGATAATACTGGGAATTCTCAAGGAATTTGTGTACTCTTGCTAAGGACTTTTTTCCCCTGTGAGGTACAAGATCCCTGAACACTGTCACATATTCTTTGACACTTTTTCACTCTGATGGATCATTTTCTGTGACAAGTCAGGGAAGCCTGATACCACAAGCCTTTCCCACACTACTCACATGTAAAGGAGGGCTTTTCCCTAGGATGAATATTTAGGTGGTTTCTAAGATGGCAGTGTTCCATGAAGGATTTATAAGTGCAAGGGCACTTATGGGGCCTTTCTCCAGTGTGAGGTTTTCTATGCACAAGTAAACCATACTTTGCTTTGTAGGCTTTCCCACAATGAACACACCTTGAAGTCGATTTTCTCAATGTTTATTTTCAGGTCCTTTGAAGATTGGATGGAGGGATATAAATGCTTCCACGGTGGCTACATAAAGTAATTTTCAGTTTTTTCATAGCTTATCTTATGTTAGATAAGGACCACGGCAATTTTTATTCTTTTAGAACACACATTATAGGGAAGTCTTTTTGCTTTAGTGTGTATTAACTTATTTCTGGTAAAAATGACCATGCCTATGAAAAGCTTTGCCACATTCATTACATTGATTGCTTTGGGTTCAGAATTAATTATTTTGTGTTGTCTTTAAATGTTTTCTTACACTGATGACATTCATAAGATTTCTCCTATGTTTGAATTGTGAAATGTCTCTTACCTTGAGCTGAAGCATTTTCTACAACTATTACACTTATATTTTTGTTGCCTGTATGGGCTCTGAGATGCACCTGAAAAACTGTGGGACACAAGAGTGTTCTCTAATATTGACTACATTTATGTATTTGTTTCTACTATGAGATTTGTTATGTTCCATAAGTTGTGTGAATGAGCTGAAGAGTTTATAACAGTTCCTGTATTGATAACATTTTGCTCCTATCTGATTTCTATCCTGCTCAGCTACCAAAGAGTTTATGCCAGAGGTATTTGTATCTTTATTTTACTCTTTGAATCCTTCCTCATTATGGATGCTATTATGTCTCCTACTGTGGGAGGATTCTCCAGGATCAACCCCAGAGTCCTCCTATGAATGGCTTTCCCTCCACTACCCATTTGCTTACTCTGAGCAATGGTAGCTTCTGTGCATAAGGCTTCACAAATAGTGTTTTAATCAGGAGGATTGTGTCCATGTGTTGACTCCTCCTTGCTGGTCAGTGTTTCTGGTTGCAAACTATTTTGAGTAAGTTGTTCTTGTTGGGATATAAGGAGAGTCATCCTTCCTGAATCTTTCTCTGTCCATTCTGTCCTCTCCATCTTCACAACAGGTTTGCTGAAGTAAAATACTGCAGCACACAAGTTTTCATTGTTCTTCAACATCATATCCCTATACATCTTTTTCTGTTTTGAACTTAATAAAACTCACTTCACTTTGGTAAAATCTAGAAACACATACTTAAACCATATTGAATTGCATGAGAGAAATTATGTGGTTTCTGCCTCTGTGAATATTGTCTGTTTTATATTAACAGAGGGTACAGAAGACAGAGAAAGCAGTGGGTTGAGGGGTAGCTGTCATTTTTTAGGTCAGAAAGTAAGTCCACTCCCACAGCAGATAGGAAAACTATGACACTAACACTGTTTGCTTCAATGGTCTGTTGTGACAAAGTCCCAAATGCAGAAATCCAGAGGTCCTACAGGACAGAGCTCAGCCCAGTCTGCAGCTTGTATACTTCCAAGTGTGTTTTCCCTTGGGAAATCGAAAGAAGATCTTAGCACATGTGGTGGTGTACAATGCTGTAAGGGCACTTTCCTGAGTGAGTGTGCACCCCCACACGTGAAGAGGTATATTCCACCTTAGGTGCAAGAGCAGAAAGTATTTAAGGATATTTAGGTTTAAGTTTGAAAATAATGTTATGACACAGCAGCTTCTTATGTGTCAGCATTTGCGTTAAGTGTTCTATTTCTGCAACCTCTCAGCAAATAAATAGGCATGCCTTCTCTTCATGTTATGATTGAAGAAATTCTGTAGCCAAACTGACATTAAGCAGAGAGACTGGATCCAGAATCAGAGAGGGAAGTTTCACTGTAAAACTCCTACCTGCAACTACTCTGCTGGACTTCTCAACAGCAACAATGGTCAAATTCCAGATGTCTACTCAGCACCTGCTAGAATAGCCAGGCTTTCTCTTAATGTTGTTAAACACTATATAGTAAGTTACTCAACTTTCATATGAAAGTATGAAGACCACAATATCTGTCCCACTATATCAGTTGAAGGGGTAGAATCTTGGGTCAAGAATCTCCTTTGTTCAGGGACACATGTTTGAGGTGAGGCATTGGGGAATCTATTAAAGGAAGAAATCAACTTGACTTAGGATATATTTGACTAGGGTTTTGTGGAACAAGTATGCATCCTGGCCAGATCATCCATTTCTATGAGGCCTTAGGGAGAGGCTTTTGATCATTGCCTAGAGCTTTGGCCTCAAACTCCAGTAGACACACTCATGGCGAGTGAGACTGGTGATGGATATCTCCTATGCTGGAGAAGCCTGAGGCCTGCAAAGCCCAGTCTCACTTTGAATCCTCTATGAAGTTGGCCAGATCAATGAATGCTACAGAAAGAGAATACATGAAAAGATTTATCTTAAAGTCCTGCTTGTAGTTATCTTAAAGTTCTGCTTGTAGATATAATGCCAACAAAGGGAAAAGCTGGGCAAGAAGGCATTTCCAGACAGAATATGGAGGTAGTCACTGACACTTCATTCCTTTGAAAGTTCATCTTCCTTGGCTTTGGTTCAGGTTGCAGCTATGGAATCATCCCAATCCAGTTGACTGTTCCCTTTGGGCAAGGAGTTGGGGAGAAGACACCAGAACCCCTCTGCTACATTTCCCCTGAAGGCCTGCAAGTATGTGAGATATTGAGTAACACTTTTTACTACCACTACAGAGGGAGCAAGGCCTCAAATACTCTTGGGAGTATATATCTAAATCAGGAAGTTACAAGGCTTATGGACATGTTAAATACACAAAGCATTGATGATGAATGAACCAATCAGAGATGGGAATAATACCACTAAAGTAAGCACAAGGGCCCAAGGAAGATCCCCTCCCCCAAATCATTGTCTTTATATTAAAGTAAATGGTTCTGTTAGGTTCCATCTCCAAGACTGAGTTTGGAGCCTGTGGGCAACAACAAAAATTCCACCTATCTAGGAAGCTGAAATCTGAGGTTGGAAGATGGAAGGCTGCCTGGCCAGCAAAGACTGAGAGAACCCAATTTCCATTTAATCAGAAAGAAGCTGAAAGTGGAGGTGGTTGGAAGAATAGAAAGGCAGCCTGGAGTAAAATTGGCAAGTGTGAGTTCAAGGATCTGAATTCAAACCTCAGTAAAAACACACACAAAAATGAAAGTGGAATAGTGTTCCAATATCAGAGAATGTTAGCTAATAATTGTATGTGTGATTAATTTTTCAAAAAGAACCAAAACATGTACCTGTAGCAGGCAGACTGGAGCCAGATATCGGAATGCAAAAATGAAACCTTCCCAAAGTACTTGACTAAAAGGAAAGAAGAATGGAAAATGTTTACCTTTTATTTAGTGTTGATTTGTGAACTTAGTAACTTGTATTTTAAAATAAATGTTAACAAACAGAAAAATGAAGTGGGAAACAAAAGAGAAAGGACTCTTAGTAGGGTAATACAAGCCCAGGAACCATTTCCCAAATATTAGTTGGAACTGAATTCAAGAAAAGAAGAGGATCAGTGTCCTCTTCTCAGAGACACCTTTTATGAGATGAGCTTTACCATGATAGTATAGACTGAGACTAGGGCCCAGGGAGGAGAAGCAATTCCTGGACCCCCAAAGGAGATGAGGTAGAATTCCACCTCATAAGGGACAGGCAACAGCAGCACTTAGCAAGTCTGCTGGCACAACCTGAATGGCTACTAATGTACATTCCTCTTCCTTTTCCTCTCAGAAGAATGTGTCCATATCATCTATATTTCAGAAGGGGCTTGAAAATCTTGTCAAGGTCACTAGGTATTTTTGGTACTGTGATGTATGGCAGTATGTGGTAGCTGGATTTGAACTCAGGGCCTCACACTTGCTCTGCTTTATCACTGATAACTGGTCTCTCCCACTGTAGTGACACCTCCATGCCCTACGTTTTTCTGGTTAATTAAGGATGGGAATCTTTCAGACGTTTCTGTCTCAAGATGGCTTTAAACTTCTGTTCTCATAGTTTCAGCCCCTGAGGCATTAGGATTTCAGATGTGAGCCACTGACACCTGGTTGATAGGCGAGTATTTGTTCCCTATGGCATTTTTCCCTTTGAATTTCACATGTTTTGCAAAGCACCCTCCCCAACGTGGTTCTTTGTGATGTTGAAAGAAGTGACCCATCATCTTTGCACTCACTGGCTACTGCTTCTTCCACCAACTTCTGTCATACTCTCAAATTTCCTACTTCTTTGAGGCTTAGTCTCTTTGTCTGGATCTACATTCATAGCCTTCCTTCCATCCCTCCACATCAGATGTCATCATGGTATAAAGTCCAAGTCTGACTTCTCTACTTTTACCTCTATCTGTTTTCTTCTAGATTTTGTATGTGTGTTCATGTTCATAACGTTTGAATTCGGGGATGAGGTGTTTTCCCTGAGCTTTGTGCTCAAGGCTGATGTTCTACCACTTGAGCCACAACCCCACTGCTTACATTTTGCTGGATCACTGGAGATTAAAGTCTCATGAACTTTCCTGCCTGGGATGGTTTCAAACTGTGATCCTGAGTCCTCTTGAGTAGCTAGCATTAGAGGTATAAATACCAGCCCTTAGCCTAGACATTAATATTTATTATTTTAAACAACATAATTTCATATCAAATGGTTAGCAAGTATTCATTATAATCACACATTGAAATAAGTAATATTTGACCCTGACAAGTTGCATAAAACTCATCAGTTTTTCTATTTATTGAGAGTGAGAGAGAGACAGAGACAGAGACAGAGAGACAGAGAGACAGATATCCAGACTTAGGACTTCCAAGCATCTAGAAAATAATATTGGAGGGGTAAAGATGTTGGAAATGAAAGGATGGGTTTACTCTCCTTTTCTTTCTCCTTCTTATTTTCAATTGCTCTCTCCCCTTCCCTCCCTGTGTGTCTTTATTTGTGTCTGAAGCGGGATCTGCCGCAGTGATATACTCCACCTCCTCCCCTGCCAATAGGAAAGAAAGCACCCATTACTTTGAGCCAGTTACAGGGTCTGCACAGTTTAAGGATCTGTACACAGTTGCCCTGGCACTAACCCATATCAAGCAGCCGATGAACCTGTTTTCTGATAGTTTGTATGTAGTTAATTTGTTACCAACCCTATTGTCCTCATACATTAAACTAGATAAAAATCCAATTACTCCCTTAGTGATCCAAGTCTGGTCTTTACTAAAGCAACAGGCTGAGCCTAACTTTTTGCAGCATCTCCGAGGACACCAAGAACTGCCTGGGAATCTGGCACGAGGTAACCAAATGGCTGATCACCTGGCCACTAATGGGACTATTATAGCCACAGTCACTGCATAACCTCAAAATTTTCAATTGGCTCAAGGACTCCATGAGCTCACTCATTTAAATTGGAGAGAGTTACATCAGAGATTTCCCCTGGTTCCTATAAAGGACTTTAAAAAGATCATAAGGACATGCAAATCATGTATGCCATTTCTGCAGGTCCCGCCTCTGCAATATCCTGCAGTTAACTCCAGAGGCCTTGAGCCTAATGTTATCTGGCAAACTGATGTAACCCACTATGCTCCCTTTGGAAATTTATAATATATCTTTATGTCCATAGACACCCACTCACATGCCTATTGGGCAACCGCCCATTCAGGTGAAAGGGCCTGGCATGCTGAAAGCCATTTCCTACAATGTTTTGCCATCCTGGGTCTACCCCTACATGTACAGACAATGGGCCTTGCTTTATAAGCAAACCATTGCAAAGATTTTTTTAAATGTGGAATATTAAACACACCACGGGAATCCCATACAATCCTAGGGGTCAAGCCATAATCGAGAGGCATAACAAGACCCTAAAGGACCAATTAATAAAAACAAAAGGGGGAGGCAGCCCCCATGACCAGTTAAGGACAGCCATGCTTACATTAAATATTTTAATTTCTCCAAAGACCAACCTCTGATGGTTTTTCAGAGGCATTGGTCAAATCAGACACCTTATTTAAAGGTGGAAGTCCGATGGAAGGACCCCCTTACTGGATCATGGTGAGGTCCTGGCCCACTTATTAGCATGGGAAGGGGCTTCGGATGTGTTTTCCCGGTCAGGGAACCAAGCCCAATTTGGGTACGTGCTAGAGACCTAAAATACTGTTCACCAAAATAACTACCCAAAAGCACTTTCTCTTGAGGTATGCTTCCTTATTCTCTCTAGGAATAAAAAAGACCGTGGTGGATTTCTTCCTGCTCCTCCCTAGAAATACAGGAAACCTGCCTGCATGTATCAAAGGTGGACAACAACGGAGACAGCCAGCCTCCCTTCCTTCCAGTGCCTGGCCCTGCTTGCTTCTTGGACTCTACCTCGATGTCTTTTATGGTGCAATGTTTCTCTGTGGCGATAACACCTACAGCTATTGCCAAAGAACTGGAATGGAGTTTCACTTTTATTTCCTTTTTGTCTTTCCCCTGTTGCTGAGCTTAGGGGCTCCTGATGGGGGGAGAATAGGCATTGAGGGCCTTGGCACTTTGCTTCAATGTTTATGATAAACTCTCCACTAATGATGTGTTAAGTTCCTAGCACCTTGGCTGCCGTGGACCTCCAGAACCGCCAGGGCCTGGACCTGCTTACTGCCGAGAAGGGGAACTCTGCCTACTTTATCCTGAGCAACACGGAAATGGACTGAACTCCAATTTTCCCTAGACTGAGACATATGGGTGGCTCCCTTACCTTCTCCCCCTTGTGGGAGAGAACCCCCCATGATCCTCGTGTTTACATTTGCCTGTGTTTGCATTTGCCTCTGTGTTTACACTTGACCCTTGCTAGGGTAAATAGGCTTCTCCTATTTCTTGAGCAATGAGCCAGAGCTGTCCATTTAATGGTGGTCTGGCAGCATTATGTTGCTTTTAGCCAATTGGGAACCCTATGAGGTTGGCCATAGCTCTTACCAGAATGTGCAGGCATGAGGCAAAATAATAACAGGGCCTCCTCTTGAGTGTCAATTCCTCCCCTCAAGTTCTTCCACTGGGCTGGCAAGCACTGCAGGTAGGTTTGTCTGAAGAGCTAGAGTGGTAGTCAATGATGGGTAAGATCCTCAGAGGGGGACAACCTAAGACAGACACACTCTCAGGTAGGGTGGCCACCTGATAATAAAAAACAAAAAGGGGAGATGTGGGGCACGCCCGGCTTGCCCTGCCTGTGTGTCACGTGGGGCGATTACACGGAACCAGAAAGGCGGTTCTTGCTGGTCCCGCCTCCCAGCCTTCGGACCACTTGTGGATAAGATGGTGCCTGGAGGTGAACCTGGAGGCAGTCCTGTGGGCTGTGACGTGGAATTAGGCCTCCTCTTAGGATTGGTCCCACGGCCCTCCACACTTGACGGACAGCTCAGGCCGCCCCTCATAGCCCCTAGCTAGGTGCATGCACACCCCTCCCCCTCCTGCCATTTTAAGGCCAAAGCTCCTCCCAAATAAAACAAGACAGTGCATGGCACTCTCCTGGGCTGTCTGATTGTCCTCCGGTGAAAGGGGGGCTGGGTGCGGGCAGTCAGTCGACTCTTCACCTTTTCTTGGCCCGCCTCGGTCGGGGCGCGCTTCCCTGCCTCTCCTGCTGGCCAGAAGAGAGCTGGGGGCGAAGGACCCCGACAGTGACAAGGTAGCAGGAGAAATTCTCAGTGTCTCTACAATCCATCCTTTTGTTTTCATGGCCTCATTCTGCATTTTTTGTCCTTCTCATCCTTCCCTGACTCCACCAGTCTTCTTTCATGGTCCTGAGGTTTTGTTTTGTTTGTTTTCTTTAATAATTTCTCTCTCCCAGGAATCTCCAATTTCATGGTAAAAAAGCAACCACATGTAGAGCTTAGACTTTGGGATCCTTTCCTTACCATTGCTCTTCAATCATATTCCGACACTTTCTATAGTGGGACACTTAAATAACTGAAATGTCTCCCTAACTGCACCAATGGTTTTCTGAGTATTTCAGCTGATAAGCCCATTCATTTCAGGAAAGGAGACTTTCTTAATATAAAAAAAAATGTGAAAAACTTGGTATGCTGGTTCCACACTCCATAATCTTAGCTACTTGGGAGCAAGAGACACAGGAATTCAAGTTCAAAATCAACTCAGGCTGGAAAGTCCATGAGCCTTGAATCTCCAGTTATCCAGCAAAATGCCGTAAGGGTAGCTGTGTATAGAGAGGAAGAGCAATATCCCTGAGCAAAGAAGGACAATGCTGGCACCTTGAATTCAAATCTCAGGACTGGAAGAAAGAAAAGAAAATGAAACATGGAATAGGAAGCTCATTGGTAGCATAGTGGGAGAGTGCAAGCATATCATGTGGAAATCCTGTGTTTGAAGGTAAGCAAAATAAAGAGTTGCTGGGAAGAAGGAGGGGAGACCATAAGAAGAGGCAGAGGAAGAAGAGGGGAAGGCAGAGGGAAGACGAAAATGAAGAAGTAAGAGAAAGAAGCAGGCTAGTGGGTAAGCAATAAAGTAAGTAACAGAGAAGAGAGTAAGCAAGAAGAGGGTAATAGAAGGAGGAAGAAGAAAGAAATAAAAAAGTGTAGAGAACTCTGAAGCTGAGCTCTGAAACCTGAAAAAGGTCAATTATGTTGGAATGCCACCTTTACATTACTGGGAATTACCACAGAAAGGTGAAAACGGGAAGCTGTGGAAAGGGTTAAGGAACTGACATGGTGCCACTTTCCTTAGTGTGGAAGGGCTGAGATCTGAAGTGGAATACATGTTTGGACTTTGCCTGGGTTGCAGTATTATTTCTCAAAACAATAAGGCAGTCAGTTATTCTCATAAATTTTCCTTTGTCTCTGATTATAGTAACAGTACGGCCGCTTTATTTTCTGCATGTATCCATAGGAACTTTCTGAGTATGCACTCAAATAAATATGCTTGCTTGTGGGAACTTGGGGTCCAAGAGCCGGTGACCATTGTGACCCCTGGTTCCCACTGAATCTCTCTCTCTCTCTCTCTCTCTCTCTCTCTCTCTCTCTCTCTCTCTCTCTGTTTCTGTTTTCTTAGGCTCTGCTACCTCATGGTGCTTCTTCAGGTTGTGGTTAGCAACAAAAAAGGAAGTGAGGAAGGAAAAAGGAAAAGAGCAATGAATATAGAGGAGAACAGAGAAGATGGAGAAGGTGGAAAGTGGAAAGATATGAAAGAAATGGAAGAAGGGAGGGACTGAGCCAGGCTGATTGAACAGCGTAAATGCCTTGTATATTCCCCTAAAAGAGCAGATCCCACAGTGACTGCCAGAGGACATTGAGTTGTCTACAAATTTTTAGTTTTTTACAGATCATAAACTTCTCTTTTAGCATTTGGCCTCCTGACAACTGGATGGAAGTAATCCATGAAATCTGATCAATGTTTCTGTTCATTTCCATGTCTGGGATTCCTTTTCCACATATTCACACAAAACTTCAAATTCTGGCCAATCTCCAGAACTAGTCAGAGCAGAGTGCAAACACCAAGAGATACTTCACAGCTGAGTTTGACTGACTTCCTCAACAAACCACCTCTGAAGAATTCCACCAGTGATCCAGTGTCTATTTTCTTTGTGAGTAGGAGGTCTGCCTGCTATGAAGTCATTGTGAGCATTCTAGGAAACACAATAAAAATTAGAAGACCTAGAGTTAGCAGTGCTGTAGTTGAGGGACTTTTCTGCTTTGTTGTTGTATTGTAATGTGTGTGTGTGTGTGTGTGTGTGTGTGTTTGTGTGTGTACGTGCACACATGTGCGCACGCATGCGCCAAGAGGTGGGTTTGGACTGAGAGCCTGTTGCTCCCACGTGGCTCCCTTGCTCAGTTAGAGTTCTACCACTTGAGCCACATGTCCAGTATGACCGTGTGCTTTTAAATTAGAGGTAGAATCTAGTGGACTTTTGTGCCAGATTGTCTTGAAACATTAATCTTACAAATCTCAGCCTACTGAGTAGGTATGATGACAGGTGTTGGCCATCATGACTTGCCTCAAAATTTTGATTTCTCTGTCATAGTTTCCTAAAAGGGCAGAAATAATCTGTGGATCTGCAGTAGCACTTCTCTACCCACCTAGACCTGTGTTCAGGTAATAAATACTGCCTAAGGCAAACAGTGGTTGGATGAATGTAAATATAAACCTGTTGGAAGGGACTTTGTGGGGAGCTTGATCTGGATCCTGTGGGAGGGAGGTAGAAGGGAGCAGAAGACCAACAGCTGAGGACAGAAAATGATCAACCTACCTGTCATTTATAATGCAGGCCCTACAATGTCTGCAGACTGCAAGGCTCCTCTTGTCTTCCTCCTCTGCCCTCATGACATATATTTTAATCATGCTGCTATAAAGCTATCCAGAGTCCCACTACTAATTGTGAAGTGTGTGAACAGGAAAATGCCTGCCAAACATGTCCAGTTTCTACCAGAAAACGGCAACTATCTTAGAATCGAAAATCAGGAGGTTCTTATCTTTTGTTTTATTTGCCAGAGGTAGGAGAATGGATATCTCTATATTACGGAAGGCTAGACAGTCACTCTTTCATAGGCACATTGGAAATTGAGGTTGTATTGAAAAAGATAGGAGAATTGATAGAAGGTAAACAACTCTCACTACTTCCCAAACAAACGTATCTGTTTTATTTACAGTCCCCTTAGAGAGTTATTAGACACCAGAGCTGAGATTGGAGAGCACCCCTGACCCACAGACATATCTATGCATTTATTTTATTTGCCCTCCTCGTGTCCTTTCTAGATCAACATTTAATGAGAATCCTTGATCTCTGACTTCATATATCTGCATATCTCTATAGAACAAAGGAGTTCAAGCATGAAGAAATGGGAAGATTTATTCAATTTTCCATTTTCATATAGAGTCTTCCTGAGTTAGACAAGAAGAAAATACACAGTTCAATCTGTTGCTACCTAAAAAATGTCTTTTCTGTGCATGTGTGTTTGTGTGTATTTGTGTGTGTCTGTTCCTGTCCTGGGGCTTACTGAACTCAAAGCCTGGGTACTGTCCCTGAATGTTTGTCCTGAAGACTAGTTCTGTGCCACATTGATCTATAGTGCTATTTCCCGGTTTGGTTAGTTAATTTGAAATGGAAGTCTCATGGAATATCCTTCCCAGGCTTTGCTTCTTCTTGATGCCTTTTCATTTTGACAGTTGCAAGAAAAGAATATAGAGGCAGCACCTGTGCAATGTGCATACATTTTTTACTCAATGGACTCTCTAGTTTTTCCATGATACATTACTGATGTTATCTATGTATGCAACTCTACATTGTACCACTTTCTACCTAGGTAAGATCTGAAAGAATATTTTGTTTGCAAGGCCTGGCACACAGTCCTAAGGATCTTCACTCAAAGAGAAGGTACGATAGAAGGTGTAAGCCTAGCAGGGATAAGATGGACAAAAAAGGCTGAGTGCACAGGCCCTATGTAGTCAAATGCCACGATGTCACCTGAGAAATATTAAAAAATATGATGAATATGTTGGTGCACACAAACAAACCCATTGGGTTTGTGTGTGATGGTGTGTATTGTGTGGGTGTGCAGACTGTGAGACTGATTAAGGTATTCATGAAATTTAATTTTGCTTTCTTGCTACTTGGTTGGATTGATTCCCAATGCCATGAGGAAAGATTGACCAATGGCTGTTTTGCTGAGATTGAGGCCAAGTTAACTTTTTTCTGGAACTGTTTTCACATACTAAAACCTGATTTGGTTGATTACGTATGAAAGATAACTAGTTCCACACAACATACCTAGCCCAGAACATATTTTCACAATGCTGGGCATAGACAACCAAAATGCCAGTGAATCATCACACATTAAGTGGGATCTCTTGACTTGGGGATCTTTTCTGTCTGTAGCCATCAAGAGAACAGTGAAGGGGATCCTGGCCTCTCCCTTTAAAGAATCAGTACCCGAGATTGAGTAGGGACTCCGAATGATACAAAGCTGCCAGGGGGAACTATTAGTTTCTTCCCAGGAAGTGGCATCTTCCAAGAGGGAGGCTGAACCAGAGTAGATAGATGTACTCAATCAACTATTCTTATGAACAAATACAGAGAGAGGATAAAAACTTCACCCCACAAGATGGCACAATCACATAGACAGGTTTCATCTCCCACATTCCTACTCGGATGAAGTATGTTCTGACCAAACAAGGATCAGACATCTAAACTCTGACACCAAGGCTATTGCTTAGGAATCAGCCTTCTCTGTTAGCCTTGTGTAAGCAGGAACTCATGTGTCGTTAGGACCTGAGTCAAGTACAGATGGTGCAGTTGGGGCCATACTTTTGTCCATATTGCCCAGAAGAGCGCTCAATACCACAGACTGTGATAGATAGAGTGTGCCCTATCAGCTTGGGCCCATTGCCCTCCCAATGAGAGTGATGATCACTCACAGGTTGGCTGGCAGAACAATATCAAAGGATTTGTCTTAGTTTTGGGGTGTGAACAGGATGTCTTTGGTAGGGTGAATTTATATCCAGGCAGAAGACCAGTGCAGCTCTATCAGCAGGCCAGTTTGTATTACAGATACTTTGAATAAAGCTGGCTGGATATCCACTGGCCAAGTCTTAGGTTTCCCAGGGTTCATGTGCTAGTCGAGTACAGATTCCAATATTCTGTACTGGAATAGGCCACTGGAGACACTTTTTAATGTGCACTAAGTTTTGCTTATCTAATTAAAGAAAAGAAATTAGTCTTACTTTCTCATATGTATTGGTGACATTTTTGGTAGTGAGAAATATTTTCATTCAGGACATTGTGCCAATAGCATACTGTGTTGAGATTTATGGCAGAGACAGGAAGAAATAAAGTTTGAAGTGTGTTTGCCCATCTAGCAAGATTAAGACCTGCAAGTGCTGCTATTGAGATTATTTTTTAAAGACCCAAACCCAAAACAAAATTAAAAAAAAATTAGAGAAAGTATGTCATTGAGTGATACATCATATGTCTCTCATAAAGGAATTCCTGGGTTAGGTACCCACCACCACTAAAAAGTAGTATAGCAAAATTGTCACTGCATTTTATGAATTTGGCCATCCAAATAAAGAAATAAAAGTTTCAGTATCAGCCCTTCAATTAAAGACAAGTTGTTCTAATTAAGTAATGAACAATATATTGACTAAATATAAATGACCTGCTAGTGAAAGAGAGCAAATATACCGTAGAAGCAAATGTTCTTTTCTGATAAAGAAAGCAACCACAGAAATCTTTATTATTTATATTCAAATAGTCAGTGGCATTGAGGCACAAACAGGATCTCAACAACACCCCAATACAATGTTCAAATCCAAAATACCAAATTTTACTTAACTAGAAGGAAGATACTTTTTCCCAACACTAATTCAAACATAACACAAAGATTATACATACTTTATCATATATACATAAACGTGCATTTATATGTATAATGAACCATAAGGTTACTGAGCTTCCCGTGCTGAAGAAGCAATACGACTTATTCTCTCTTCATAAAACGTGGCTATTAGCTGAGGGCATATCTCATTAACCTCACGTGATGGCACCAACTCAGGTTCATCTAAATCTTTCCACTTCATGAGGAACAGCAATCCATCACTTGTTACTCTGGCTCCAATTATTCTTTCAGGCTCTAGACCCCTAGCAAATCCTGTTAGATTATCATTAGCATTGCTATTCTCAGTTGACATGCTACCTTCAGATTCCCTGCTATCTTCTTGAGAATTGAAAAAAGCCTCGATTAAGTCTGGACAATTTAAATGTTCTTCCGGTTCCCAGCTATTATCAGAATCTGAATATCCTTTCCATTTCAGGAGATATTCTACCTTGCCGGCTACTACACGTCGGCTCACTACTTTCTCCACTTCAAATTCTTCCAGCTCTGCTTCTCCGCGTTGTGTCTTTCTTCTTTTGGGTGTTCTAGGCTTCTTAGGGGCCATTTTTTTTTTTAAAAATTGCAGATGTGAAGCGCTATTATTAACCACCTCAGGTGCTCCAGATCACAATCCTGATGCAAATCTGCCTCTGGAGCCTCAAGTTCCACTCACCTCCAAGTGGATTTTTGTTAAATTTCTATGATGAGTCCTAGGAAAAGAAAAATACAACAGTCAGACTAATTGCAAACCTTCCCAACTCACCATGCCTACACATCTTAAAACCATATATCCATGTGGAATTATCCTCAGCTTCATCCTGGATTCTGAGTAATAGAGAAACAAAGCAGACCTACCACACATTGGCAGGGTGATGAGCTAAATTTTTGTTGGAACCACAACCACAAAACCAGGCCAGGAAATCCTCAAAGATACCCATATCAAAATACATGGTAAGCAACTTATGAAAATTAGGCGCAAAAAAACACCCAACCCAGCTTAAAACAGCTAGAGAGAAATACTCACATTATTTACAGAGGAACACTGATTTAAATGCTCCTGCATTTCTTCTCTGAATCCACCAAATCTGGAAGGTACTGGCACATTGTTCAAGTGGTGACAGTAAAGAATAGTTAATTATGAATTCAAGGTTCAGAGGAAATATCCTCAGGAAAAGTGGGGAAATAAAGACATTCTCAGATGACAGAAAATATAGCAATGTGTCATTAACCATGTTTCAATATTCACCAGCTAGAGGAAGTTCTCCATACAAAAAAGGAGGTTTGGAACTTTAGAAAGAGAAACATAGAAGTATGTACAAATCAGTGTGAATATAATAAACAGACCTTCCCTTGTGCAATTTTAAATCATGCTGAATTGCTGAAGGAAAAATCACAATACTGCCTGATAATGGGTTTCATCTATATAAAAGAAATAGACGAGAAATTTATATTCCAAGAGCTGGATATGTGTGTGAAGGGAGTGAACACTTGCCTACTAAAGGCAAAGCTGTGAGTTCAAATCTTAATACTACCAAAACAAAACTACTTCTCAAACAGGATGATAAAAAAATCTACCTAAATGAAAATAGGTTCCCTCCATTTTAGTAGAAGTTAAAAATTTTGATAACAACCTGAGCACCAGAGACTCAAGCCTATAATCATAGCTTCTCAGGTTTCTTAGGTCTGATGATATAGTTCAACCCCAGGCAGGGAAGGAAAGTCTCAGACACACATTATCATTAACCATGAAAAAGTAGAAGTGGAGCTATTGCTCAAGTTGCAGAGTGAAAGTCTTGAGCAAAAGAGTCTCAGGGACAGTGACCAGTATGACTTTCAGCCCCATGATTAATTACTATATTATTTATATACTATGATTAATTATTCACATATTTGAATATCAAAAGTATCTATTAGAATACGCATAGTGTGCTCCAAACCATAAATAATTTAAAATAATTAATAAAAGTCTGTTAAGGAAAGATATGTAAACACTAAAGCGAAACAGAAAAAACATACAGAAAACAAAGGATAACAAAAAGTTAATACTAGCCAGGTGCCAGTTGCTCACAGCTAAAATTTGGCAACTTAAAAGGCTGAGACTTGGTGGTCCTCGGTTCATTTGCTTGTTTGTTTGCTTCCATAATTTCACTTATCTTTATTGAAGTGTAATAAAAATGAAGTGAAAAATATAAGTTGTGTATATTGAAGTATGTGACATGATGTTTTCATATTGAAAATATTGTGAAATATTCAACACAGTCAAACTCATTTGCACATTTATCATCTTAAAGTTACTTAATTAGTGTATTAAGACTTCTATAACAAAAAATACCTGACACGATATACCCTATAAGCATCAGTAACACATTCTTTCAGTGCTGGAAACAGAGAAGTCTATAGAGATCTTAGAAAATGCAATTTTTAAAGATACTCTCAGAAGGCTCATGTTCTAGTTTGTGACAAATGAATGGCCCTGAGTGTGAAGCAAGCACAGGATGAAATGTGTTCTAGAGTCAGTTTCCTAAACAGCCAGCAAACAGCGAAGCAGTTAGAGTTGCTCCAGTGCTAAAAAGCACTAGCCAAGTAAGCATGGGGGCCTGGAATCAAACCTCACTCTACAAAAGAGAAAACATTATCCAGAAGTACAATAATTAGGTTCAGGATGAATGGTCAAAATAAAAGAATGAAAAGATAATCATAAAAGAATTTTCCTTTGAGTACCTGGTAGGAACATATTATGTAGCTTGTAGACATGTTCTGATTCCGTACACTATATCTTAAAAAATAGTATATGCTGTCTACAAGAAACCATGTTCAAGTATAAAATCACAAAAGATAAGAATTAAAAAGAAACCACTTTATTATACCAACCTTAACAATTATGAGCAGAAGTGATGATATATTAATATTATTAGACTTCCAAGAGGCTTCTCCCTGTAGAGTCACCTAGGATGTACTGCTACTACTGCATCAAGTCCTAAAACACAAGGGAAATGTTGTCTATCAGAGAAGCTTGTTAGAAACTCAGTTTCTGAGACATTTCTGGGGACTGGTCACGTGGACACCCCTGTCAATTTACAAAATGTCAGACTCTTAACAGAAATCCACAGCACAGGCATACTTGTTGAACTAATGGCTTAAACACAGAAGAACAAGTTAGTGTTTTTTTTAATAAGTTCTACTCAGATGTGGCGGGAACATTGTCCAAATCTAAGTTCCAAATCCTTCCAGAGACTTGCTTTGCCATCAGGCCTTTCAAAGTAGAGCGGTCAGGCCTGCTGTATCAAGGCCTTCCTGCACAGCTTGGAACGCAGGAGGCTTGAGTTCTTATCCCAGAAAAGAACACAATTGTGCAAACAAATTGTGTACAGTGAGCCACTCTGACCAGTTCTGCAAATGGTGAGAATCTCTTCATATTACAGTTCCTAAATGGCCACAGGAGCGTTGCTGTGTTTCTCTTAGTTTGCATAACTTCCCACATTACTTTTAGACAGCCAGGTCATCCTAACACAAACACCAGAGAAAGACAAATTTTTATCACTTGTATCTTTCATCAATGTTCACACAAAATATGCAAGAAAATTCTAGAAGTGAATCTGTGAAGATTTACTTTCAATTTTTGCAGCAGAACAAACATATTCCATCCATGTAAATTTGATTCAAAAATCAATATTTGATCAATGTAATCAGTACTAGGAAAAGAAATTACATTTGATAAAAGTAGCAGTCACTTATGATTTGAAAAACTTCTAGGGATTTTTGAATGGCAGATTCTGTTCTCAAATTAAGAGACTCTAAAAGAAAAGCTACAGCTACTGTGGAGGACTTGGGTGAGAGGATAGCAGAGACCGTGCCCCAGGTTCTTTTTTCTTTTTAATTGGTGGAAAGTTGTCTTTCCAGCAATAAATACTACACACCATCCCCTCGACCAGGAAATCCTCAAAGATACCCATATCAAAATACATGGTAAGCAACTTATGAAAATTAGGCGCAAAAAAAAACACCCAACCCAGCTTAAAACAGCTAGAGAGAAATACTCACATTATTTACAGAGGAACACTGATTTAAATGCTCCTGCATTTCTTCTCTGAATCCACCAAATCTGGAAGGTACTGGCACATTGTTCAAGTGGTGACAGTAAAGAATAGTTAATTGTGAATTCAAGGTTCAGAGGAAATATCCTCAGGAAAAGTGGGGAAATAAAGACATTCTCAGATGACAGAAAATATAGCAATGTGTCATTAACCATGTTTCAATATTCACCAGCTAGAGGAAGTTCTCCATACAAAAAAGGAGGTTTGGAACTTTAGAAAGAGAAACATAGAAGTATGTACAAATCAGTGTGAATATAATAAACAGACCTTCCCTTGTGCAATTTTAAATCATGCTGAATTGCTGAAGGAAAAATTACAATACTGCCTGATAATGGGTTTCATCTATATAAAAGAAATAGACGAGAAATTTATATTCCAAGAGCTGGATATGTGTGTGAAGGGAGTGAACACTTGTCTACTAAAGGCAAAGCTGTGAGTTCAAATCTTAATACTACCAAAACAAAACTACTTCTCAAACAGGATGATAAAAAAATCTACCTAAATGAAAATAGGTTCCCTCCATTTTAGTAGAAGTTAAAAATTTTGATAACAACCTGAGCACCAGAGACTCAAGCCTATAATCATAGCTTCTCAGGTTTCTTAGGTCTGATGATATAGTTCAACCCCAGGCAGGGAAGGAACCATGAAAAAGTAGAAGTGGAGCTATTGCTCAAGTTGCAGAGTGAAAGTCTTGAGCAAAAAGAGTCTCAGGGACAGTGACCAGTTTGACTTTCAGCCCCATGATTAATTACTATATTATTTATATACTATGATTAATTATTCACATATTTGAATATCAAAAGTATCTATTAGAATACGCATAGTGTGCTCCAAACCATAAATAATTTAAAATAATTAATAAAAGTCTGTTAAGGAAAGATATGTAAACACTAAAGCGAAACAGAAAAAACATACAGAAAACAAAGGATAACAAAAAGTTAATACTAGCCAGGTGCCAGATGCTCACAGCTAAAATTTGGCAACTTAAAAGGCTGAGACTTGGTGGTCCTCGGTTCATTTGCTTGTTTGTTTGCTTCCATAATTTCACTTATCTTTATTGAAGTGTAATAAAAATGAAGTGAAAAATATAAGTTGTGTATATTGAAGTATGTGACATGATGTTTTCATATTGAAAATATTGTGAAATATTCAACACAGTCAAACTCATTTGCACATTTATCATCTTAAAGTTACTTAATTAGTGTATTAAGACTTCTATAACAAAAAATACCTGACACGATATACCCTATAAGCATCAGTAACACATTCTTTCAGTGCTGGAAACAGAGAAGTCTATAGAGATCTTAGAAAATGCAATTTTTAAAGATACTCTCAGAAGGCTCATGTTCTAGTTTGTGACAAATGAATGGCCCTGAGTGTGAAGCAAGCACAGGATGAAATGTGTTCTAGAGTCAGTTTCCTAAACAGCCAGCAAACAGCGAAGCAGTTAGAGTTGCTCCAGTGCTAAAAAGCACTAGCCAAGTAAGCATGGGGGCCTGGAATCAAACCTCACTCTACAAAAGAAAAAACATTATCCAGAAGTACAATAATTAGGTTCAGGATGAATGGTCAAAATAAAAGAATGAAAATATAATCATAAAAGAATTTTCCTTTGAGTACCTGGTAGGAACATATTATGTAGCTTGTAGACATGTTCTGATTCCGTACACTATATCTTAACAAAAAGTATATGCTGTCTACAAGAAACCATGTTCAAGTATAAAATCACAAAAGATAAGAATTAAAAAGAAACCACTTTATTATACCAACCTTAACAATTATGAGCAGAAGTGATGATATATTAATATTATTAGACTTCCAAGAGGCTTCTCCCTGTAGAGTCACCTAGGATGTACTGCTACTACTGCATCAAGTCCTAAAACACAAGGGAAATGTTGTCTATCAGAGAAGCTTGTTAGAAACTCAGTTTCTGAGACATTTCTGGGGACTGGTCACGTGGACACCCCTGTCAATTTACAAAATGTCAGACTCTTAGCAGAAATCCACAGCACAGGCATACTTGTTGCACTAATGGCTTAAACACAGAAGAACAAGTTAGTGTTTTTTTTTTTGTTTTTTTTTTGCCAGTCCTGGGCCTTGGACTCAGGGCCTGAGCACTGTCCCTGGCTTCTTCCCGCTCAAGGCTAGCACTCCGCCACTTGAGCCACAGCGCCGCTTCTGGCCGTTTTCTGTATATGTGGTGCTGGGGAATCGAACCTAGGGCCTCGTGTATCCGAGGCAGGCACTCTTGCCACTAGGCTATATCCCCAGCCCAAGTTAGTGTTTTTTTTAATAAGTTCTACTCAGATGTGGCGGGAACATTGTCCAAATCTAAGTTCCAAATCCTTCCAGAGACTTGCTTTGCCATCAGGCCTTTCAAAGTAGAGCGGTCAGGCCTGCTGTATCAAGGCCTTCCTGCACAGCTTGGAACGCAGGAGGCTTGAGTTCTTATCCCAGAAAAGAACACAATTGTGCAAACAAATTGTGCACAGTGAGCCACTCTGACCAGTTCTGCAAATGGTGAGAATCTCTTCATATTACAGTTCCTAAATGGCCACAGGAGCGTTGCTGTGTTTCTCTTAGTTTGCATAACTTCCCACATTACTTTTAGACAGCCAGGTCATCCTAACACAAACACCAGAGAAAGACAAATTTTTATCACTTGTATCTTTCATCAATGTTCACACAAAATATGCAAGAAAATTCTAGAAGTGAATCTGTGAAGATTTACTTTCAATTTTTGCAGCAGAACAAACATATTCCATCCATGTAAATTTGATTCAAAAATCAATATTTGATCAATGTAATCAGTACTAGGAAAAGAAATTACATTTGATAAAAGTAGCGGTCACTTATGATTTGAAAAACTTCTAGGGATTTTTGAATGGCAGATTCTGTTCTCAAATTAAGAGACTCTAAAAGAAAAGCTACAGCTACTGTGGAGGACTTGGGTGAGAGGATGGCAGAGACCGTGCCCCAGGTTTTTTTTCTTTTTTATTTGGTGGAAAGTTGTCTTTCCAGCAATAAATACTACACACCATCCCCTCGACCTCCGAGACCCATCAGGGTGTGGTGGGGCGGGAGAGAGTCGTACAGACTGTCCAAGAACACAGAGGTATTCTCCTTTACCACCTGATCCGGGGATCCCCTGACAGGAACCCGACGGCCTACCCCACAGCACGAGAAGGGAGTCGCCCTCATCACTGTAATCCCGCTCCCAAAGAACCACTTGTCACCTGCGTTCTGTCCCCGCCCGCGTCTTCAAAGACCCACTGAAGATCAAACCTGTGGAGCCGACACGCGGCAAACAGCCAGGCGGCAATTTCCTCAGCGCCAGGACTGCCCGCGGCAACCACGACGACCGTTAGGACCTTTAGTGCCCGCACTGGCGCCTGCGCAATATACTGGTCAGGGTCACGACCCCAGTAAAACACGTGCGTCATCCAGATCCTGTGGACAGTCTAGATGCCCGGATTGACACACACTCCCTGACCACCAACTCCTGCCACTCACCCTAACACACACAGTGAGGGAACCAATCACACACAGGAGGGGGAGGAGAAATGAGGGCTTTCTGTGTGGCTGGGAGATAGTCGGGTGCTTGCTCCTAACCCAGCACTGCACTAGTGCATACACACCTCCGGTCCAACGTTTCCTTAGGGTTTCCATAGTGGCTCATAATTATCTCCGTGCCGCCTTCTGCCTCTGTTTCAGTGAGCATCCTGCCACCATGTCCAGCTGCTGTGTGTGTGCTATGCTCTTCAAACGACTGGGATGCAGGGATTCACCCACTTGTCTACCATGCCTTCCAATTTTGAGGCTGTTGTTTTAAATTTTGCTACTCTGTCATCACACAGAAACACTTCGGGGTAAAGACTGTATCGAGACCCTATATTTGCTTGGTCTCCACAAGACACACACCTATGCATGCACACACATAAAACAAGAAACAATCAGACTGGCAGACAGACAAACAGGCAGAGAGGCAGACAGGCAGATAGATAATCACACATACACACTAAGAGAGCTATCACCCTTGTGTTAGCTAGTGTAAATGCAGTAGGCATCACACTCACCAGAAGTAACTTGTAAAAACAAACCCCATACTGTAAGAAAAATTTCACAGGGCTGGTAATGTGGCTTAGTGGTACAGTGCTTACCTAGCATGCATGAACCCCGGGTTCCATTGCTCAGTACCCCATAAACAAACAAACAAACAAAAAACAGCCAGAAGTGTAGCTGTGGCTCAAGTAGTAGAGCATTATCCTTGAACACAAAGAATCTTAGGGACTGGGCCCAGGCCCTGATTTCAAGCTCCAGGACTGGTAAAAAATATGTCACCAGGAACCCCAAAATAATTTCGGGGACAGTTTTCTTTACCCCTTTTTTTGGCTAAAGCTGTGTGGAGGATTTCTGTTCTTCTGCTCAGTCTTCATTTGCTGAAATTCAGTGTGGAGGCCCTGTGGCTACAAGCATCCTAGACTCACACATTCTTCCTCAACTTTCCTCTTCTCATCACCTCAATGAGACCAGAATCTCCAAATATACCAGGCTGGAAGTTGAGGCATTTGTTGGCCCCTGCTGACTTCCTTAGATAGCTACAGGTCAATCCAAATTGCATGATCCTGGAGCACACAACAGAAGCTTATGGCCATAGTTGGGACTTGCGTCCTACTCCCAAACATTCATTGGTCATCCCCTTCCTCCTCACCAGGTGGCACAGCCAACAACTAGGAAGCTTCCTCTTCTGTCTGGTTGTGAACTCAGATCTTCTGCCAGGTTATGACATCTTCCAAACAAGTGGGCATTTTTAGACTGTAGGTGTTCTGTCTCATTCCAAATCCATGTTGTCCCATTGGAGCTACTCCACAGCCTTTTATAAATGTAGTTACATTTTGAATAAGGTATGAATATTTTCTCTAGGGCATGTTTTACTGGCAATTGAGCACAAAGTGCACCCTCACATTGACATCCTTTTTGAGGGTGAGCTGTGTGTATGTTCACATGTTTGGGTGTGTATATGTTTGTGTGTTATTGGTGATTGTGAGACTGGATTTATGGCTTCATACAATTGCACCTTAGTTCCTTCTTTGAGTGTGAAGATTTTGTATGTAAATTACAGAGTGTATACAAAATGTACTTTGTAATAAAGGTTAAAATGGAAATAGCTAAATTCTAATTTTTGAACAGCATACTCGTTAGGTACATGAAATCTAATATGTAGCAATCTTTAATAATTTTGTTGTGATGATCCCTCATCTTGAACTCAGGTACCTAACTTAATATCCCTCAACTTCTTTTCCTCAAGGCTAATGCTCTACCTACGGAGTCTCAGTTAGTTCCCTGTTCATATTTGTTGGGAGTGTTTTATTATAAACTAGACTCTTAGGAACTTCCTTATGCAGCCTTGCTTTGAATTGTGATCCTCAGATCTCAGTCACCTGATTACTGAGAATAACGTTTTGGGCCACAAGATCCTGACATATGTTCCCAAGCTTTGTAATTTGGCATTTTGTCTAACCCTCTAAACACCACAATATAATGTAGTCTGTCTACTGGTAATGACAAAAGTGCTATTTGATGGCTGTGTCTGTGTCCCTGTGTCTGTCCGTGTGTGTGTGTGTGTGTGTGTGTGTGTGTGTGTGTGTGTGTGTGAATATGCCAATGTGTGTATGGGGAGAGAGTTACCTAGGAGATACAAAATAAGTTTAAAAAATAACATCTATTTTCATGTGCTGGTGGATCATATTTCTAACCTGAGCTGTTCAAGAGGCTGAGATCTCAGGACTGAGGTTTGGAACCATACTGGGCTGAGAAGTCCGTGAGATTCTTATCCCCAATTCACCAGTAGAAAATTCGTGGGAATTTGTAGCTCAAGTAGTAGAGTGGCAGCCCAAAGAAAAGAAGTGGTTAAGGGACAGTGTTCATGCCATGGGTTCAAGCTCTGGTCTACGTCAAAATTCACTGTCACATGAGCATGTGTGCCAGATTATTTTCAACAATATGTATGTTTTTGAAGAAATCCCACACTCTGAACAGTTAATATGTAGAAATAAAAATAAATAAAAATGAAACAGAAAGCCTCATTAGTGTTGGGGTATATATGACTGAGTTGAAAACTTGCCAAACATTCCACATGCATTACAGCACTGATAAATAAAAAGGATTTGGACCTAACATACTTCCAATAGAAGGTTTCCTCTACCTACATAATCACATTTCTCATTGAGGGAAGAGTTAGGCAACTTTATCCTCCATGTTTCAAAAGAATTGTTCTGAGAAAATGTGTATCCAACTTGTCCCTCTCCTAACCCATAAAGCAATTGGACTGAAAAGGAAGAAATGATAGTTTAGAAAACTATGTGAATTGTTTTTATTTCTGATTATAAAGGGTCTAGCTTTTCATTTTGACCATTCAGAGATTTGGGAAGACCAAAACTCATAATAGTATCATAAAATGATTTCACCTTCCTTCTTCCTACTTTCTCCTTCTTCTTCTCCTTCTCCTCCTCCTCCACCTCCTCCTCCTCCTCCTCCTCCTCCTCCTCCTCCTCCTCCTCCTCCTCCTCCTCCTCCTCCTCCTCCTTCTTCTTACTCCTGCTCCTCTTCCTCCTCCTCCTCCTCCTTCTCCCCCTCCTTTTTCTTCTTCTCCTTTTTTTCTTTTTGTCCTCCTCCTCCTCCTCCTCTTGCTCCTCCTCCTGCTCCTCCTCCTCCTCCTCCTTTGTTCTTCTCTTCTCCTTTTTCTTCTTCCTCTTCATACTCCTGCTCTACCTCTACTCCCTCTCTCTCCCAGTCTCCCTTTCCCTCCTCCCCAAGACTTGTCCATGACTCCTCCTCCTCCTCCTCCTCCTCCTCCTCCTCCTCCTCCTCCTCCTCCTCCTCCTCCTCCTCATTTGTCTTCTTCTTTTTGTTGGCATGGGGCACTAAATATTGGGCTTGTCACTATTCTTGAACTTCTTTGTGCTCAAGGTAGAACACTACCACTTGAGCCACCGAACTACTTCCACCTGTTTTGGATTACTTTATAGCAGGTTAGAGTCTCACAGACTGTACTCCTTTGGCTGGGTTTGAACCACAGTCTTCATATCTCAACTACCTGAGTAGATAAGTTTATAGGCATAAGTCACCCTTTCCCAGGTGTAAAGTGACTTCTTATTGGGCATTCTTATCATGGACAAATTTCTTGGCTCTGCAGGGACATTTTCATGGTTCTCTTATAGAGAGAGAAGCAGGAATCCATACATAAAAATGTTTTTCTGATTGGCTTGGTATTGTGCCTGTAATGAAGCTTGCAGTCAGGTCCTGGACTCTATCTCAGGGCTTTTTTGCTCACAAATTCTGGTCTGCCACTTGAGACACCGTTCAGTTTCTGGCCTTTTGGAGGTTAATTGGAGGTAAGAATCTCATGAAATTTCCTACGTGTAACAACTCTGAATTGGGATACTAGGATCTCATCTTCCCGAGTACCTTGGATTTGAGGCAGTAGTCACCTGCACATAGCTATAAGGTTAATCTTTGAGAAACTTATCCTATAGTATTAGGTCTCCAAGATACAGAATCAACCTTCTTCCAAACCCATACTATAAACAAGTTTTCATTCAAAATATAGCAATGAAGGAGTGAAAAACCATGTGAAATAGAGCATTGTCCTTTAGTTTGGATTAGGGGCGGTCCAAAAGTCCCATGTGTTAAATACATGTTCACCAGAGAGTGGCCTGTTGGGAAGCAGAGACCTTCAGGAACTGGGCCTTGTGAGGAGGTCAGCTCATTGGCAGTGTGCCCCTTGTGTTTTAATCCATTTCTGAGCCACCATTGGATGAGATGTGGAGCTACATTCCACACTGCCTCAGTCCATGCAGAAAAGTCCATAAAATTCAAACCTCCAACTCGCCAGAGAAATCCTCTTGCCAGAAGCTGCAAAACAGTGGTCTGATCACTTGTGGATGGAGAGGTCAAATTTAGCTGGTCAAAAGAAAGCTTTCCTCAAATGACTTAACTAGGCAGCTAAATCCCAGGCTGGGTTGCTGTCCCTTGATTGGTTCACTTATGTTTACAACTCCAACAATTGAGCAACAGATCCACTTCTGTCGTATGGCTTGGTTAATCAACGAAAAATTTCTAGTAGACTTTCCGGCCCAGACTGGCTTGAAGTTGACATCCTTAGATCTCAGCCTCCTATGAAGCTATGATTGCAGGATTGAACCAATGGTTTCCGTGTGTGTGCACTATTCTTCTGAACAGAAGCTGAAAGGCCCATTCCCTGCACAGTGGGACCAGCTCCATCAGCATCCCATAGAAATTGGTTGGACTCTTATGCCACACTCCAGATCTGTTGACTACCCATTTTCTAAAACACATTTGAATAATTGATATGTATGTTAAAGGAAAAATTACATCCCCTATGGCTATGCTCAAAATTCTCATACAAAATTCAGAAAGGTTTATTTACCTAGACATGTAATTTATAGTTCATATTTTTATAATATTTTGATTTAATGATTCTTAAAAGAATCTCTTCTCAAACAAACCAAATGTTAATTTGTAATGTAATTCTTCCTTTCATGTATTCTCCATTCTTGGGTTGGACGTGAAAAAAAGGACAAACTGTGATTCTGAATTTTCCATTGCATAACTCCTCAGTGGGCAACAAAATATACCCATTTTTTACTACATTTTTGACTACAGGGTGTTAGTAAATTTCTTGGGATTAGTATGTATTTGTATAACAAATAACCACAGCTCATGGTAATGCAGTAAATAACACAGAATTTATGACCTATGTTACCTCCTTCAGATTTTTGTGACAGCACTGCAGTAAGTGATGTTCTGATTGTCATATCAACATTAAATGATAGCCACTAGATACATATTAGGTGCTCATATTGTCATAAAAATCTTCTTTCTCCCTGGAAAGTTGAGTTTGTGACTGTTACTTTTCAAATTATAATAACACTTAACACATCACGTGTTGTGAACATATTTTTAAATGTAAACTTGTTTAGTTCATAAACACAAAGACTGTACAGGAATTTCACTACAAACCTAGGTTATACACTCATTATGTCTATTAATCCTGCTTTACCCAATGCATTCCTCAAACTTCTCATATATAAAGGGATTTTCTCCAGGATGAGTTTTCAGGAGTCCTCTAGGATGGCAGTGTTGTCTGCAGGATTTGAGGTCAATTATGGGTCTCTATCGAGTGTGAGGTTTTGTGTATACAAAGAGAACCTACTTTGCACTATAGGCTTTCTCAGAGTGAACACACCTCGAGGTGTTTTCCTAATTGTGTATCTTCAGGTCACTTTTAAGATTGGGTGGATGTTGATAAATGCTTCCTCAGTAGCTGAGTAAATTATTTTTCAGTATGTTGTTGCTTATCTTTGTTTCATAAGGAACACAGTAGTTTTGATTCGTTAATCATAAAAGTTACAGGGAGGTCTCTTTTCCTCTAGTATGTGTTAACTTATGGGATAAGATGAGGATGCCTATGAAAAGCTTTGCCACATTCATCACATTCATATTGTTTTCGTTTAGAATGAATTAGTTTGGGTTGCCCCAGAAGACAGTTATTTCTTTTTTGGCCAGTCCTGGGCCTTGGACTCAGGGCCTGAGCACTGTCCCTGGCTTCTTCCCGCTCAAGGCTAGCACTCTGCCACTTGAGCCACAGCGCCGCTTCTGGCCGTTTTCTGTATATGTGGTGCTGGGGAATCGAACCTAGGGCCTCGTGTATCTGAGGCAGGCACTCTTGCCACTAGGCTATATCCCCAGCCCGAAGACAGTTATTTCTAAAGGTTTTCTTACACTCTGAACATTTATAAGGTTTCTCTCCGGTGTCAACAGTTACGTATCTTTTTAGGATAGAGCTTGAGATGAAGCCCTTTCCACAAGAATTACATTATACTCTTTGTCACCATTGTGAACTCTGAAATGCAAGTGCAAATCTATGGGACACAGGAATATTCTCTCACATAGACTGCACTTAAGTGCTTCCTTTCTTGTATGAGTTATCTTATGCTCCTTAACTCATGTCAATGAACTTAAGAGATTCTCACAGTCCATGCATTCATAACATTTTGCTCTCTTCTGGTGTCTACCCTGCTCAGTCAGCGAAGAGCTCATACCAGAGACATTTGTATCTCTATCTTTCTATTTGGATTCCCCCTCATTATGAAGTTCATCATGTGGCCCACTATGGGAGCAGGTTACAGGATCAATCTCAGAATCTTACCATGAATGTCATTGTCCTCCACTACCCTTCTTTGAGTAATTAGATTCGTTGGACAGGGCTTCTCCAATATTGTTACATACGGAAGGATAGTGTCCATGTGTTGAATCCTGCTTGCTATCCAGTGCTTGTGGTTGTAAACTGTTTTGAGTAAGTTGTGCCTGGTAGGATGTAATGGGAGTCATCCATCCTGAACAGAAACCTGGAGGAATATGTCCTTCCACTCTCTCCTGTTCTTCACTCTTGCTAAATATGAGAGGTTTGCTGAAGTAAAATGCTACCTGACACAAGTTCTCAGAGTTCTCCAATATTAGATCCCTATCCACGTTTGTGTGTCCTGAACTCAACAAAACCCACTCCTGCTTGGGCCACATTGTCAAAACATATTGAGTTGCATGAGTGAATGTGGGTGGTTTCTCCCTCAATGACTATTGCCTGTTGTATACTAACAAGAGGTTCAGCAAACAGAAGGAAAGCATTGGGTTCATGAGTGTCTGCCATTATTAGATCAGAAAATAAGTACACTCACAGAGCAGCTAGGACATGTAGTGCAATGAAACTGTGAATTGGTCCATTCATGCAAATTTCCAACTGCAGAAAGCCAGTGGTCCTGAAGGTCACATCTAAGCTCATGCTGCTCCTTGTGTAGTTTCCAGTGTGCTTTCCTTTGGGCAAAAGAAAGAGGCTCTCAGGAAGTGTGCAGATACATAATTGTATGCATGGATTTTCTTAGTGGGAGAGCACCCTTAATTGTGAAGCTGGGCCTCCCATTGTTGTTGTAAGAGCAGAAACCATTGAGGAATACTTGTGTTTAGGTTTAAAATGCTATTAAAATACATTATATACTTATATGTCACTATTTGTCCTAAGCTTTATACCTCTGACATCTCCCAGGAAATAAATAGGCATGTCTATTCTTCATGTTATGTGTATTGAAGAAATGGAAGCTTTTACAGGTTACTGAAGTCGTCTGTGGCCAAACCGACATTAAGCAGAGAGACTGGATCCAGAATCAGAGAAGGCAGTTTCACTGTAGAACTCCTCCCTAGAACTAGTCTGCTGGATTTCTCAGAAGTAACAGTAGTCAAATTCCAGATACCTACTGAGCACGTGCTAGATAGCTAAGCTTTCTCTTCGTGTTGTCAAACACTATGTCACTGCATACTCCTATCAAAAGTGTGAAGAGGGTAATATCTGACCCACTTCATCATTTGAGATTTAGAATGTTAGGTCAAGAACCTACTTTGTTGAGGGACACATATTTTAGGTCGGGCACTGGGGAGTCTGTTTTAGGATGAAATCAACATGAGTAAGACTATATTTGACTAGGATATTGTAGAGTAAATATGACACTAGAGCAGATCATCAATTCCCATCAGGACTCAGAAAGAGGTCCTTGAGAGTTAACAACATGCTTGGCCTCAAACTCCAGTAAACTCTCAGGAGGAGTGTGACTACAGAAAGTGCATGTTCTCTTATGCTGTAAAAGCCTGAGCCCTGCAAAATCCACATTCTCATTGTGATTCTTCTCTAGGAAGGTGACAATAACTGTGAGTGGTATAGAAAAAGAAAAAATGAAAAGTTCAGTTCTCCTTTAGCCCAAGATCTTCTGGTTCTAGGCATAATGCCTAAAAGGGAAAAGCTGTGTAAGAGGGCACTTCCAGACATAAGATGGATATAGTCACTTATCCTTTATTCCTCTGAAATGTTGTCTTCCTTGACTGTGGTTCACGCTGCAGCTTCTGGAATTTCCGCAATGCAGTTGAGTGTCCTTCTGGGCTAGGAGATGGAGAGAAGGGTACAGAACCCCTCTGCTATATTTCCCCCAAAGTCCAGGTTTCCCAGAGCCTGCAAGTATGTGAGACATTAAGTACACCAATGTGTACACTCTTTGCCAATGTTTCAGATGGAGCAAGGTCTCAAATATTATGTTTCAGTAGGATAGTTACCAAGCCTATGGATGTCAAATTTACAAAGCATAGATGGTGAATGAACAGATCAGAGATGGGGACAATACCACTAAAATAAGCATGAAATTCCAAAGAAGACCCCCAATGCATTCTCTTCATATTGCAGCAAATTGTGCTGTTAGATTCCACCACCAAGTGTTATCTGGAAGCCGATGGATCAGAACAATAATTCACTTTATATAGGAGACTGAATTTTAGAGCTTGGAAGATTAAATGCAGCCTGGCCAGCAAAGCATGAGCAAGCCACATTTCCATTTAACCAGAAGGAAGGTGAAAGAGAAGGTGTGGTTGAAGGCATAGAAAATCGGTTACTTAAAATTGTCCCATGTGAGACCAAGGCTTGGGTTCAAGCCCCAGCTGAAGTGCAATACATGTTTGGACTTTGCCTGGGTTGCAGTCCTCTTTCTCAAAACAATAAGGTAGTCAGTTTTCCTCAAAAATTCTCTTTTATGTTTATTTGTAATAATTGTAAGGACACTACATTTCCTGTATGTATTTATAGTAACCTCTGAGTATGAACTCAAATAAATATGCTTGCTTTTCGAATCTTGGGATCAAAGAGCTGGTGACTCTTATGAACCCTGTTTCCGGGTGCAGCTCTTTCTCACTTTTTTTTTCCATTCTTGGGGCTTGGACTCAGGGCTTGAGCACTGTCCCTGGCTTCTTTTAGCTCAAGGCTACCACTCTACCACTTGAGCCACAGTGACACTCCTGCCATTTCTGTTTATGTGGTGCAGAGGAATCACACCCAGGGCTTCATGCATGCAAGGTAAGCACTCTACCACTAAGCCATATTCCAAGCCCCTCTTTCTCTCTTTTGTCACTGTGTTTTTCTCTTTTCTTAGGTTCTGACACC
This sequence comes from Perognathus longimembris pacificus, assembly GCF_023159225.1. Classification (NCBI taxonomy): domain Eukaryota; kingdom Metazoa; phylum Chordata; class Mammalia; order Rodentia; family Heteromyidae; genus Perognathus; species Perognathus longimembris. The sequence continues at coordinate 80,342,982 of NC_063188.1, read as the reverse complement.
CCATGGTGCTTCCTCAGGTTGTGCTTAGTAACAAAACAGGAAGGGAGTGAGGAAGGAAATAGGAGAAGGGTAACAAATATGCAGGAGAACAGAGAAGGTGGAAAGAATAAAGACATGAAGGAAGGGGAAGGAGCCAGGCTAGTTGAACAGAGAGTACATGCCTTGTACTTTCCTCCAAACAGCAGCTCTCTCAGTGACTGCCATGGGTCATTGAGGTGTCAGTAAATTTTTATCTGTTTACATAACACAAACTTCTCTTAAACCCATTTTGCCTCCTGACTATTGCATGGATGTAATCCATGAAATCTTGTCACTGTTCCTGTTCATTTCTAGAATCGCTTTCTAATTTTCCATGCAAAGCTTCAAATTCTGACCAACCTCCAGGACTAGTCAGGGCAGAGTGTAAACACCAAGAGTGAATCTGGGACACTTCACACCCGAGTTTTGCTGATGTCTGCTACAAAGCTCTCCTGAAGACTTCCACCAGTGATCCAATGTCTACTCTCTTTATGGGAAAGAGGTCTGCCTGCTCTGAACTCATTGTGACCATTCTAGGAATCACAGTAATATCAGAAGTCCTGGAGTTAGCACTGTTCTAATTTGAGCTCTGTGTGTGTGTGTGTGTGTGTGTGTGTCTCTGTGTGTGTGTGTGTGTGTGTGTGTGAATGTATGCCAAGAGGAGGGTTTACACTGAGAGCCTGTTGCCCCCAAGCGGCTTCCTTGTTCAGTTAGAGATCTACCACTTGAGCCTCATGTCCAGTCTGACCTTGTGCTTTTAACTCAGTGGTAGAATCTAGTGGAGTTTTGTGTAGGATTGGCTTGAAGCATTAATCTTATCAGTCTCAGCCCACTGAGTAGGTATGATGACAGGAGTTGGCCATGATGACTTGTCTCAAAAATTTGATTTCTCTGTCATAGTTTTCCAAAAGGGAAGAAAGAATTTGTGGTTTGACAGGAGGACTTCTCTACCCAACTAGACCTGTTTTCAGTAACTAAATACTGCCTAAGGCAAACAGTGGTTGGATGAATGCAAATATAAACATGTTGGAAGGGACTCCAGTATGCTAGTGACACTTCATGTGGAGCTTGGTCTGGACCCTGTGAGAGTGAGGTAGAAGGGAGCAGAAGACCAACAGCTGAGGACAGAAAATGAGCAACTTACTGGTCATCGTACATGGCAGGCCCTGAAACATCTGCAGAGTGCAAGGCTCCTCCTCCTTTCTGCCTCTTCCCTCTTAACTTATGTTTTAATCACACTGCTAAAAGGCGGTTGAGAGGCTGATTACTAATTGTGAAGTCTGGGAACAGCAACATGCCTGCCAAACCTGCCCAGTTTCTACCAGAAAACCATAACGGATTTGGAATATAAAATCAGGAATTTCTTGTTTTTTGTCTTATTTGCCAGAGGTGGGACAAATAGATATCCCTATTTTAAGGAAGGCTAGACAGTTAGTCTCTCTCACAGGCACATTGGAAATTGAGGTTGTATTGAAAAAGATAGAATTGATAGCAGGTAAATAACTCTCACTACTTCCCACACAAACTTACCTGTTTTATTTACAAACTCCTTAGAGAGTAACTGGACACCTAGGCTGAGGTTGGAGAGCACCCCTGACCAACATACATATCTATACATTTATTTTATTTGCCCTCTGGGTGTCTTTTCTAGATCACCTTTTTTTTAATTATTATTTTTCAAATTTTTATTATCAAACTGATGTACAGAGAGGTTACAGTGTCATAGGTTAGGCATTGGATACATTTCTTGTACTGTTTGTTACCTTGTCCCTCATACCCCCCTCCTCCCCCTTTCCCTCCCCCCCCCAGGTGTTCAGTTCACTTACACCAAATAGTTTTGCAAGTATTGATTTTGTAGTTGTT